>NC_079222.1:54481582-54656946 GCF_029633865.1 Lampris incognitus
TCGAGGAGAAAACGCGTTTAAAGCCATAAAAAGATTTCACTGTGTTTTGGCATTGACCAAGCTACCAACAACCTAAAAAATGATCAGAACTGGAGAAATGACACGTTGACATTGGGTGAAATCATGTAACTCTTAAGGACGTGTTGTAGACTTGTTGAATAGATTCATTTTTCTTGTTTTGTTTGTTTTTGATGAAATTGTGCTTTTCTCGTCGAGAAAAGGCGTTTAACGCGATAAAAAGGTTCAGTGCGTTATGAATACGGGCTAGCTTACCAAAAGTAAAAATGTGAACTAAATAAGGCCGGGAGTCGTTTTTATTGTTTAAAACACGATTTCTCGACCAGAATATGCTTTTTCAAAAAAGCCACGTTCCCATGGCGAGAGACTCGTTTTCTGTGAGAAAATGCATTAAAAGGAGGGATTTCGTCAGAAACACTACAAATACATATTGTACTTGTCTGAAAACGCACAGAACCTTGAAATAGAAGGTTTCTCACCAAAAAACACATTGGTGAAACCCCTATCTTAAGGCTCTGAGTGTTTGCACACATGTACAACAGGCATGTTTAAACTATAACGTTTTTAGTGAAATCGTGTTTCTCTCGAGGAGAAAACGCGTTTAAAGCCATAAAAAGATTTCACTGTGTTTTGGCATTGACCAAGCTACCAACAACCTAAAAAATGATCAGAACTGGAGAAATGACACATTGAGATTGGGTGAAATCATGTAACTCTTAAGGACGTGTTGTAGACTTGTTGAATAGATTCATTTTTCTTGTTTTGTTTGTTTTTGATGAAATTGTGCTTTTCTCGTCGAGAAAAGGCGTTTAACGCGATAAAAAGGTTCAGTGCGTTATGAATACGGGCTAGCTTACCAAAAGTAAAAATGTGAACTAAATAAGGCCGGGAGTCGTTTTTATTGTTTAAAACACGATTTCTCGACCAGAATATGCTTTTTCAAAAAAGCCATGTTCCCATGGCGAGAGACTCGTTTTCTGTGAGAAAATGCATTAAAAGGAGGGATTTCATCAGAAACACTATAAATACATATTGTACTTGTCTGAAAACGCACAGAACCTTGAAATAGAAGGTTTCTCACCAAAAAACACATTGGTGAAACCCCTATCTTAAGGCTCTGAGTGTTTGCACACATGTACAACAGGCATGTTTAAACTATAACGTTTTTAGTGAAATCGTGTTTCTCTCGAGGAGAAAACGCGTTTAAAGCCATAAAAAGATTTCACTGTGTTTTGGCATTGACCAAGCTACCAACAACCTAAAAAATGATCAGAACTGGAGAAATGACACATTGACATTGGGTGAAATCATGTAACTCTTAAGGACGTGTTGTAGACTTGTTGAATAGATTCATTTTTCTTGTTTTGTTTGTTTTTGATGAAATTGTGCTTTTCTCGTCGAGAAAAGGCGTTTAACGCGATAAAAAGGTTCAGTGCGTTATGAATACGGGCTAGCTTACCAAAAGTAAAAATGTGAACTAAATAAGGCCGGGAGTCGTTTTTATTGTTTAAAACACGATTTCTCGACCAGAATATGCTTTTTCAAAAAAGCCATGTTCCCATGGCGAGAGACTCGTTTTCTGTGAGAAAATGCATTAAAAGGAGGGATTTCTTCAGAAACACTATAAATACATATTGTACTTGTCTGAAAACGCACAGAACCTTGAAATAGAAGGTTTCTCACCAAAAAACACATTGGTGAAACCCCTATCTTAAGGCTCTGAGTGTTTGCACACATGTACAACAGGCATGTTTAAACTATAACGTTTTTAGTGAAATCGTGTTTCTCTCGAGGAGAAAACGCGTTTAAAGCCATAAAAAGATTTCACTGTGTTTTGGCATTGACCAAGCTACCAACAACCTAAAAAATGATCAGAACTGGAGAAATGACACATTGACATTGGGTGAAATCATGTAACTCTTAAGGACGTGTTGTAGACTTGTTGAATAGATTCATTTTTCTTGTTTTGTTTGTTTTTGATGAAATTGTGCTTTTCTCGTCGAGAAAAGGCGTTTAACGCGATAAAAAGGTTCAGTGCGTTATGAATACGGGCTAGCTTACCAAAAGTAAAAATGTGAACTAAATAAGGCCGGGAGTCGTTTTTATTGTTTAAAACACGATTTCTCGACCAGAATATGCTTTTTCAAAAAAGCCATGTTCCCATGGCGAGAGACTCGTTTTCTGTGAGAAAATGCATTAAAAGGAGGGATTTCTTCAGAAACACTATAAATACATATTGTACTTGTCTGAAAACGCACAGAACCTTGAAATAGAAGGTTTCTCACCAAAAAACACATTGGTGAAACCCCTATCTTAAGGCTCTGAGTGTTTGCACACATGTACAACAGGCATGTTTAAACTATAACGTTTTTAGTGAAATCGTGTTTCTCTCGAGGAGAAAACGCGTTTAAAGCCATAAAAAGATTTCACTGTGTTTTGGCATTGACCAAGCTACCAACAACCTAAAAAATGATCAGAACTGGAGAAATGACACATTGACATTGGGTGAAATCATGTAACTCTTAAGGACGTGTTGTAGACTTGTTGAATAGATTCATTTTTCTTGTTTTGTTTGTTTTTGATGAAATTGTGCTTTTCTCGTCGAGAAAAGGCGTTTAACGCGATAAAAAGGTTCAGTGCGTTATGAATACGGGCTAGCTTACCAAAAGTAAAAATGTGAACTAAATAAGGCCGGGAGTCGTTTTTATTGTTTAAAACACGATTTCTCGACCAGAATATGCTTTTTCAAAAAAGCCATGTTCCCATGGCGAGAGACTCGTTTTCTGTGAGAAAATGCACTAAAAGGAGGGATTTCGTCAGAAACACTATAAATACATATTGTACTTGTCTGAAAACGCACAGAACCTTGAAATAGAAGGTTTCTCACCAAAAAACACATTGGTGAAACCCCTATCTTAAGGCTCTGAGTGTTTGCACACATGTACAACAGGCATGTTTAAACTATAACGTTTTTAGTGAAATCGTGTTTCTCTCGAGGAGAAAACGCGTTTAAAGCCATAAAAAGATTTCACTGTGTTTTGGCATTGACCAAGCTACCAACAACCTAAAAAATGATCAGAACTGGAGAAATGACACATTGACATTGGGTGAAATCATGTAACTCTTAAGGACGTATTGTAGACTTGTTGAATAGATTCATTTTTCTTTTTTTGTTTGTTTTTGATGAAATTGTGCTTTTCTCGTCGAGAAAAGGCGTTTAACGCGATAAAAAGGTTCAGTGCGTTATGAATACGGGCTAGCTTACCAAAAGTAAAAATGTGAACTAAATAAGGCCGGGAGTCGTTTTTATTGTTTAAAACACGATTTCTCGACCAGAATATGCTTTTTCAAAAAAGCCACGTTCCCATGGCGAGAGACTCGTTTTCTGTGAGAAAATGCATTAAAAGGAGGGATTTCTTCAGAAACACTATAAATACATATTGTACTTGTCTGAAAACGCACAGAACCTTGAAATAGAAGGTTTCTCACCAAAAAACACATTGGTGAAACCCCTATCTTAAGGCTCTGAGTGTTTGCACACATGTACAACAGGCATGTTTAAACTATAACGTTTTTAGTGAAATCGTGTTTCTCTCGAGGAGAAAACGCGTTTAAAGCCATAAAAAGATTTCACTGTGTTTTGGCATTGACCAAGCTACCAACAACCTAAAAAATGATCAGAACTGGAGAAATGACACATTGAGATTGGGTGAAATCATGTAACTCTTAAGGACGTGTTGTAGACTTGTTGAATAGATTCATTTTTCTTGTTTTGTTTGTTTTTGATGAAATTGTGCTTTTCTCGTCGAGAAAAGGCGTTTAACGCGATAAAAAGGTTCAGTGCGTTATGAATACGGGCTAGCTTACCAAAAGTAAAAATGTGAACTAAATAAGGCCGGGAGTCGTTTTTATTGTTTAAAACACGATTTCTCGACCAGAATATGCTTTTTCAAAAAAGCCACGTTCCCATGGCGAGAGACTCGTTTTCTGTGAGAAAATGCATTAAAAGGAGGGATTTCGTCAGAAACACTACAAATACATATTGTACTTGTCTGAAAACGCACAGAACCTTGAAATAGAAGGTTTCTCACCAAAAAACACATTGGTGAAACCCCTATCTTAAGGCTCTGAGTGTTTGCACACATGTACAACAGGCATGTTTAAACTATAACGTTTTTAGTGAAATCGTGTTTCTCTCGAGGAGAAAACGCGTTTAAAGCCATAAAAAGATTTCACTGTGTTTTGGCATTGACCAAGCTACCAACAACCTAAAAAATGATCAGAACTGGAGAAATGACACATTGAGATTGGGTGAAATCATGTAACTCTTAAGGACGTGTTGTAGACTTGTTGAATAGATTCATTTTTCTTGTTTTGTTTGTTTTTGATGAAATTGTGCTTTTCTCGTCGAGAAAAGGCGTTTAACGCGATAAAAAGGTTCAGTGCGTTATGAATACGGGCTAGCTTACCAAAAGTAAAAATGTGAACTAAATAAGGCCGGGAGTCGTTTTTATTGTTTAAAACACGATTTCTCGACCAGAATATGCTTTTTCAAAAAAGCCATGTTCCCATGGCGAGAGACTCGTTTTCTGTGAGAAAATGCATTAAAAGGAGGGATTTCTTCAGAAACACTATAAATACATATTGTACTTGTCTGAAAACGCACAGAACCTTGAAATAGAAGGTTTCTCACCAAAAAACACATTGGTGAAACCCCTATCTTAAGGCTCTGAGTGTTTGCACACATGTACAACAGGCATGTTTAAACTATAACGTTTTTAGTGAAATCGTGTTTCTCTCGAGGAGAAAACGCGTTTAAAGCCATAAAAAGATTTCACTGTGTTTTGGCATTGACCAAGCTACCAACAACCAAAAAAATGATCAGAACTGGAGAAATGACACATTGAGATTGGGTGAAATCATGTAACTCTTAAGGACGTGTTGTAGACTTGTTGAATATATTCATTTTTCTTGTTTTGTTTGTTTTTGATGAAATTGTGCTTTTGTCGTCGAGAAAAGGCGTTTAACGCGATAAAAAGGTTCAGTGCGTTATGAATACGGGCTAGCTTACCAAAAGTAAAAATGTGAACTAAATAAGGCCGGGAGTCGTTTTTATTGTTTAAAACACGATTTCTCGACCAGAATATGCTTTTTCAAAAAAGCCATGTTCCCATGGCGAGAGACTCGTTTTCTGTGAGAAAATGCATTAAAAGGAGGGATTTCATCAGAAACACTATAAATACATATTGTACTTGTCTGAAAACGCACAGAACCTTGAAATAGAAGGTTTCTCACCAAAAAACACATTGGTGAAACCCCTATCTTAAGGCTCTGAGTGTTTGCACACATGTACAACAGGCATGTTTAAACTATAACGTTTTTAGTGAAATCGTGTTTCTCTCGAGGAGAAAACGCGTTTAAAGCCATAAAAAGATTTCACTGTGTTTTGGCATTGACCAAGCTACCAACAACCTAAAAAATGATCAGAACTGGAGAAATGACACATTGAGATTGGGTGAAATCATGTAACTCTTAAGGACGTGTTGTAGACTTGTTGAATAGATTCATTTTTCTTGTTTTGTTTGTTTTTGATGAAATTGTGCTTTTCTCGTCGAGAAAAGGCGTTTAACGCGATAAAAAGGTTCAGTGCGTTATGAATACGGGCTAGCTTACCAAAAGTAAAAATGTGAACTAAATAAGGCCGGGAGTCGTTTTTATTGTTTAAAACACGATTTCTCGACCAGAATATGCTTTTTCAAAAAAGCCATGTTCCCATGGCGAGAGACTCGTTTTCTGTGAGAAAATGCATTAAAAGGAGGGATTTCTTCAGAAACACTATAAATACATATTGTACTTGTCTGAAAACGCACAGAACCTTGAAATAGAAGGTTTCTCACCAAAAAACACATTGGTGAAACCCCTATCTTAAGGCTCTGAGTGTTTGCACACATGTACAACAGGCATGTTTAAACTATAACGTTTTTAGTGAAATCGTGTTTCTCTCGAGGAGAAAACGCGTTTAAAGCCATAAAAAGATTTCACTGTGTTTTGGCATTGACCAAGCTACCAACAACCTAAAAAATGATCAGAACTGGAGAAATGACACATTGACATTGGGTGAAATCATGTAACTCTTAAGGACGTGTTGTAGACTTGTTGAATAGATTCATTTTTCTTGTTTTGTCTGTTTTTGATGAAATTGTGCTTTTCTCGTCGAGAAAAGGCGTTTAACGTGATAAAAAGGTTTAGTGCGTTATGAGTACGGACTAGCTTACCAAAAGTAAAAATGTGAACTAAATAAGGCCGGGAGTCGTTTTTATTGTTTAAAACACGATTTCTCGACCAGAATATGCTTTTTCAAAAAAGCCATGTTCCCATGGCGAGAGACTCGTTTTCTGTGAGAAAATGCATTAAAAGGAGGGATTTCTTCAGAAACACTATAAATACATATTGTACTTGTCTGAAAACGCACAGAACCTTGAAATAGAAGGTTTCTCACCAAAAAACACATTGGTGAAACCCCTATCTTAAGGCTCTGAGTGTTTGCACACATGTACAACAGGCATGTTTAAACTATAACGTTTTTAGTGAAATCGTGTTTCTCTCGAGGAGAAAACGCGTTTAAAGCCATAAAAAGATTTCACTGTGTTTTGGCATTGACCAAGCTACCAACAACCTAAAAAATGATCAGAACTGGAGAAATGACACATTGAGATTGGGTGAAATCATGTAACTCTTAAGGACGTGTTGTAGACTTGTTGAATAGATTCATTTTTCTTGTTTTGTTTGTTTTTGATGAAATTGTGCTTTTCTCGTCGAGAAAAGGCGTTTAACGCGATAAAAAGGTTCAGTGCGTTATGAATACGGGCTAGCTTACCAAAAGTAAAAATGTGAACTAAATAAGGCCGGGAGTCGTTTTTATTGTTTAAAACACGATTTCTCGACCAGAATATGCTTTTTCAAAAAAGCCCTGTTCCCATGGCGAGAGACTCGTTTTCTGTGAGAAAATGCATTAAAAGGAGGGATTTCATCAGAAACACTATAAATACATATTTTACTTGTCTGAAAACGCACAGAACCTTGAAATAGAAGGTTTCTCACCAAAAAACACATTGGTGAAACCCCTATCTTAAGGCTCTGAGTGTTTGCACACATGTACAACAGGCATGTTTAAACTATAACGTTTTTAGTGAAATCGTGTTTCTCTCGAGGAGAAAACGCGTTTAAAGCCATAAAAAGATTTCACTGTGTTTTGGCATTGACCAAGCTACCAACAACCTAAAAAATGATCAGAACTGGAGAAATGACACATTGACATTGGGTGAAATCATGTAACTCTTAAGGACGTGTTGTAGACTTGTTGAATAGATTCGTTTTTCTTGTTTTGTTTGTTTTTGATGAAATTGTGCTTTTCTCGTCGAGAAAAGGCGTTTAACGCGATAAAAAGGTTCAGTGCGTTATGAATACGGGCTAGCTTACCAAAAGTAAAAATGTGAACTAAATAAGGCCGGGAGTCGTTTTTATTGTTTAAAACACGATTTCTCGACCAGAATATGCTTTTTCAAAAAAGCCACGTTCCCATGGCGAGAGACTCGTTTTCTGTGAGAAAATGCATTAAAAGGAGGGATTTCTTCAGAAACACTATAAATACATATTGTACTTGTCTGAAAACGCACAGAACCTTGAAATAGAAGGTTTCTCACCAAAAAACACATTGGTGAAACCCCTATCTTAAGGCTCTGAGTGTTTGCACACATGTACAACAGGCATGTTTAAACTATAACGTTTTTAGTGAAATCGTGTTTCTCTCGAGGAGAAAACGCGTTTAAAGCCATAAAAAGATTTCACTGTGTTTTGGCATTGACCAAGCTACCAACAACCTAAAAAATGATCAGAACTGGAGAAATGACACATTGAGATTGGGTGAAATCATGTAACTCTTAAGGACGTGTTGTAGACTTGTTGAATATATTCATTTTTCTTGTTTTGTTTGTTTTTGATGAAATTGTGCTTTTCTCGTCGAGAAAAGGCGTTTAACGCGATAAAAAGGTTCAGTGCGTTATGAATACGGGCTAGCTTACCAAAAGTAAAAATGTGAACTAAATAAGGCCGGGAGTCGTTTTTATTGTTTAAAACACGATTTCTCGACCAGAATATGCTTTTTCAAAAAAGCCCTGTTCCCATGGCGAGAGACTCGTTTTCTGTGAGAAAATGCATTAAAAGGAGGGATTTCATCAGAAACACTATAAATACATATTTTACTTGTCTGAAAACGCACAGAACCTTGAAATAGAAGGTTTCTCACCAAAAAACACATTGGTGAAACCCCTATCTTAAGGCTCTGAGTGTTTGCACACATGTACAACAGGCATGTTTAAACTATAACGTTTTTAGTGAAATCGTGTTTCTCTCGAGGAGAAAACGCGTTTAAAGCCATAAAAAGATTTCACTGTGTTTTGGCATTGACCAAGCTACCAACAACCTAAAAAATGATCAGAACTGGAGAAATGACACATTGACATTGGGTGAAATCATGTAACTCTTAAGGACGTGTTGTAGACTTGTTGAATAGATTCGTTTTTCTTGTTTTGTTTGTTTTTGATGAAATTGTGCTTTTCTCGTCGAGAAAAGGCGTTTAACGCGATAAAAAGGTTCAGTGCGTTATGAATACGGGCTAGCTTACCAAAAGTAAAAATGTGAACTAAATAAGGCCGGGAGTCGTTTTTATTGTTTAAAACACGATTTCTCGACCAGAATATGCTTTTTCAAAAAAGCCCTGTTCCCATGGCGAGAGACTCGTTTTCTGTGAGAAAATGCATTAAAAGGAGGGATTTCATCAGAAACACTATAAATACATATTTTACTTGTCTGAAAACGCACAGAACCTTGAAATAGAAGGTTTCTCACCAAAAAACACATTGGTGAAACCCCTATCTTAAGGCTCTGAGTGTTAGCACACATGTACAACAGGCATGTTTAAACTATATCGTTTTTAGTGAAATCGTGTTTCTCTCGAGGAGAAAACGCGTTTAAAGCCATAAAAAGATTTCACTGTGTTTTGGCATTGACCAAGCTACCAACAACCTAAAAAATGATCAGAACTGGAGAAATGACACATTGACATTGGGTGAAATCATGTAACTCTTAAGGACGTATTGTAGACTTGTTGAATAGATTCATTTTTCTTTTTTTGTTTGTTTTTGATGAAATTGTGCTTTTCTCGTCGAGAAAAGGCGTTTAACGCGATAAAAAGGTTCAGTGCGTTATGAATACGGGCTAGCTTACCAAAAGTAAAAATGTGAACTAAATAAGGCCGGGAGTCGTTTTTATTGTTTAAAACACGATTTCTCGACCAGAATATGCTTTTTCAAAAAAGCCACGTTCCCATGGCGAGAGACTCGTTTTCTGTGAGAAAATGCATTAAAAGGAGGGATTTCGTCAGAAACACTACAAATACATATTGTACTTGTCTGAAAACGCACAGAACCTTGAAATAGAAGGTTTCTCACCAAAAAACACATTGGTGAAACCCCTATCTTAAGGCTCTGAGTGTTTGCACACATGTACAACAGGCATGTTTAAACTATAACGTTTTTAGTGAAATCGTGTTTCTCTCGAGGAGAAAACGCGTTTAAAGCCATAAAAAGATTTCACTGTGTTTTGGCATTGACCAAGCTACCAACAACCTAAAAAATGATCAGAACTGGAGAAATGACACATTGAGATTGGGTGAAATCATGTAACTCTTAAGGACGTGTTGTAGACTTGTTGAATAGATTCATTTTTCTTGTTTTGTTTGTTTTTGATGAAATTGTGCTTTTCTCGTCGAGAAAAGGCGTTTAACGCGATAAAAAGGTTCAGTGCGTTATGAATACGGGCTAGCTTACCAAAAGTAAAAATGTGAACTAAATAAGGCCGGGAGTCGTTTTTATTGTTTAAAACACGATTTCTCGACCAGAATATGCTTTTTCAAAAAAGCCACGTTCCCATGGCGAGAGACTCGTTTTCTGTGAGAAAATGCATTAAAAGGAGGGATTTCGTCAGAAACACTACAAATACATATTGTACTTGTCTGAAAACGCACAGAACCTTGAAATAGAAGGTTTCTCACCAAAAAACACATTGGTGAAACCCCTATCTTAAGGCTCTGAGTGTTTGCACACATGTACAACAGGCATGTTTAAACTATAACGTTTTTAGTGAAATCGTGTTTCTCTCGAGGAGAAAACGCGTTTAAAGCCATAAAAAGATTTCACTGTGTTTTGGCATTGACCAAGCTACCAACAACCTAAAAAATGATCAGAACTGGAGAAATGACACATTGAGATTGGGTGAAATCATGTAACTCTTAAGGACGTGTTGTAGACTTGTTGAATAGATTCATTTTTCTTGTTTTGTTTGTTTTTGATGAAATTGTGCTTTTCTCGTCGAGAAAAGGCGTTTAACGCGATAAAAAGGTTCAGTGCGTTATGAATACGGGCTAGCTTACCAAAAGTAAAAATGTGAACTAAATAAGGCCGGGAGTCGTTTTTATTGTTTAAAACACGATTTCTCGACCAGAATATGCTTTTTCAAAAAAGCCATGTTCCCATGGCGAGAGACTCGTTTTCTGTGAGAAAATGCATTAAAAGGAGGGATTTCTTCAGAAACACTATAAATACATATTGTACTTGTCTGAAAACGCACAGAACCTTGAAATAGAAGGTTTCTCACCAAAAAACACATTGGTGAAACCCCTATCTTAAGGCTCTGAGTGTTTGCACACATGTACAACAGGCATGTTTAAACTATAACGTTTTTAGTGAAATCGTGTTTCTCTCGAGGAGAAAACGCGTTTAAAGCCATAAAAAGATTTCACTGTGTTTTGGCATTGACCAAGCTACCAACAACCTAAAAAATGATCAGAACTGGAGAAATGACACATTGACATTGGGTGAAATCATGTAACTCTTAAGGACGTGTTGTAGACTTGTTGAATAGATTCATTTTTCTTGTTTTGTTTGTTTTTGATGAAATTGTGCTTTTCTCGTCGAGAAAAGGCGTTTAACGCGATAAAAAGGTTCAGTGCGTTATGAATACGGGCTAGCTTACCAAAAGTAAAAATGTGAACTAAATAAGGCCGGGAGTCGTTTTTATTGTTTAAAACACGATTTCTCGACCAGAATATGCTTTTTCAAAAAAGCCACGTTCCCATGGCGAGAGACTCGTTTTCTGTGAGAAAATGCATTAAAAGGAGGGATTTCTTCAGAAACACTATAAATACATATTGTACTTGTCTGAAAACGCACAGAACCTTGAAATAGAAGGTTTCTCACCAAAAAACACATTGGTGAAACCCCTATCTTAAGGCTCTGAGTGTTTGCACACATGTACAACAGGCATGTTTAAACTATAACGTTTTTAGTGAAATCGTGTTTCTCTCGAGGAGAAAACGCGTTTAAAGCCATAAAAAGATTTCACTGTGTTTTGGCATTGACCAAGCTACCAACAACCTAAAAAATGATCAGAACTGGAGAAATGACACATTGAGATTGGGTGAAATCATGTAACTCTTAAGGACGTGTTGTAGACTTGTTGAATATATTCATTTTTCTTGTTTTGTTTGTTTTTGATGAAATTGTGCTTTTCTCGTCGAGAAAAGGCGTTTAACGCGATAAAAAGGTTCAGTGCGTTATGAATACGGGCTAGCTTACCAAAAGTAAAAATGTGAACTAAATAAGGCCGGGAGTCGTTTTTATTGTTTAAAACACGATTTCTCGACCAGAATATGCTTTTTCAAAAAAGCCCTGTTCCCATGGCGAGAGACTCGTTTTCTGTGAGAAAATGCATTAAAAGGAGGGATTTCATCAGAAACACTATAAATACATATTTTACTTGTCTGAAAACGCACAGAACCTTGAAATAGAAGGTTTCTCACCAAAAAACACATTGGTGAAACCCCTATCTTAAGGCTCTGAGTGTTTGCACACATGTACAACAGGCATGTTTAAACTATAACGTTTTTAGTGAAATCGTGTTTCTCTCGAGGAGAAAACGCGTTTAAAGCCATAAAAAGATTTCACTGTGTTTTGGCATTGACCAAGCTACCAACAACCTAAAAAATGATCAGAACTGGAGAAATGACACATTGACATTGGGTGAAATCATGTAACTCTTAAGGACGTGTTGTAGACTTGTTGAATAGATTCGTTTTTCTTGTTTTGTTTGTTTTTGATGAAATTGTGCTTTTCTCGTCGAGAAAAGGCGTTTAACGCGATAAAAAGGTTCAGTGCGTTATGAATACGGGCTAGCTTACCAAAAGTAAAAATGTGAACTAAATAAGGCCGGGAGTCGTTTTTATTGTTTAAAACACGATTTCTCGACCAGAATATGCTTTTTCAAAAAAGCCACGTTCCCATGGCGAGAGACTCGTTTTCTGTGAGAAAATGCATTAAAAGGAGGGATTTCTTCAGAAACACTATAAATACATATTGTACTTGTCTGAAAACGCACAGAACCTTGAAATAGAAGGTTTCTCACCAAAAAACACATTGGTGAAACCCCTATCTTAAGGCTCTGAGTGTTTGCACACATGTACAACAGGCATGTTTAAACTATAACGTTTTTAGTGAAATCGTGTTTCTCTCGAGGAGAAAACGCGTTTAAAGCCATAAAAAGATTTCACTGTGTTTTGGCATTGACCAAGCTACCAACAACCTAAAAAATGATCAGAACTGGAGAAATGACACATTGAGATTGGGTGAAATCATGTAACTCTTAAGGACGTGTTGTAGACTTGTTGAATATATTCATTTTTCTTGTTTTGTTTGTTTTTGATGAAATTGTGCTTTTCTCGTCGAGAAAAGGCGTTTAACGCGATAAAAAGGTTCAGTGCGTTATGAATACGGGCTAGCTTACCAAAAGTAAAAATGTGAACTAAATAAGGCCGGGAGTCGTTTTTATTGTTTAAAACACGATTTCTCGACCAGAATATGCTTTTTCAAAAAAGCCCTGTTCCCATGGCGAGAGACTCGTTTTCTGTGAGAAAATGCATTAAAAGGAGGGATTTCATCAGAAACACTATAAATACATATTTTACTTGTCTGAAAACGCACAGAACCTTGAAATAGAAGGTTTCTCACCAAAAAACACATTGGTGAAACCCCTATCTTAAGGCTCTGAGTGTTTGCACACATGTACAACAGGCATGTTTAAACTATAACGTTTTTAGTGAAATCGTGTTTCTCTCGAGGAGAAAACGCGTTTAAAGCCATAAAAAGATTTCACTGTGTTTTGGCATTGACCAAGCTACCAACAACCTAAAAAATGATCAGAACTGGAGAAATGACACATTGACATTGGGTGAAATCATGTAACTCTTAAGGACGTGTTGTAGACTTGTTGAATAGATTCGTTTTTCTTGTTTTGTTTGTTTTTGATGAAATTGTGCTTTTCTCGTCGAGAAAAGGCGTTTAACGCGATAAAAAGGTTCAGTGCGTTATGAATACGGGCTAGCTTACCAAAAGTAAAAATGTGAACTAAATAAGGCCGGGAGTCGTTTTTATTGTTTAAAACACGATTTCTCGACCAGAATATGCTTTTTCAAAAAAGCCCTGTTCCCATGGCGAGAGACTCGTTTTCTGTGAGAAAATGCATTAAAAGGAGGGATTTCATCAGAAACACTATAAATACATATTTTACTTGTCTGAAAACGCACAGAACCTTGAAATAGAAGGTTTCTCACCAAAAAACACATTGGTGAAACCCCTATCTTAAGGCTCTGAGTGTTAGCACACATGTACAACAGGCATGTTTAAACTATATCGTTTTTAGTGAAATCGTGTTTCTCTCGAGGAGAAAACGCGTTTAAAGCCATAAAAAGATTTCACTGTGTTTTGGCATTGACCAAGCTACCAACAACCTAAAAAATGATCAGAACTGGAGAAATGACACATTGACATTGGGTGAAATCATGTAACTCTTAAGGACGTATTGTAGACTTGTTGAATAGATTCATTTTTCTTTTTTTGTTTGTTTTTGATGAAATTGTGCTTTTCTCGTCGAGAAAAGGCGTTTAACGCGATAAAAAGGTTCAGTGCGTTATGAATACGGGCTAGCTTACCAAAAGTAAAAATGTGAACTAAATAAGGCCGGGAGTCGTTTTTATTGTTTAAAACACGATTTCTCGACCAGAATATGCTTTTTCAAAAAAGCCACGTTCCCATGGCGAGAGACTCGTTTTCTGTGAGAAAATGCATTAAAAGGAGGGATTTCTTCAGAAACACTATAAATACATATTGTACTTGTCTGAAAACGCACAGAACCTTGAAATAGAAGGTTTCTCACCAAAAAACACATTGGTGAAACCCCTATCTTAAGGCTCTGAGTGTTTGCACACATGTACAACAGGCATGTTTAAACTATAACGTTTTTAGTGAAATCGTGTTTCTCTCGAGGAGAAAACGCGTTTAAAGCCATAAAAAGATTTCACTGTGTTTTGGCATTGACCAAGCTACCAACAACCTAAAAAATGATCAGAACTGGAGAAATGACACATTGAGATTGGGTGAAATCATGTAACTCTTAAGGACGTGTTGTAGACTTGTTGAATAGATTCATTTTTCTTGTTTTGTTTGTTTTTGATGAAATTGTGCTTTTCTCGTCGAGAAAAGGCGTTTAACGCGATAAAAAGGTTCAGTGCGTTATGAATACGGGCTAGCTTACCAAAAGTAAAAATGTGAACTAAATAAGGCCGGGAGTCGTTTTTATTGTTTAAAACACGATTTCTCGACCAGAATATGCTTTTTCAAAAAAGCCACGTTCCCATGGCGAGAGACTCGTTTTCTGTGAGAAAATGCATTAAAAGGAGGGATTTCGTCAGAAACACTACAAATACATATTGTACTTGTCTGAAAACGCACAGAACCTTGAAATAGAAGGTTTCTCACCAAAAAACACATTGGTGAAACCCCTATCTTAAGGCTCTGAGTGTTTGCACACATGTACAACAGGCATGTTTAAACTATAACGTTTTTAGTGAAATCGTGTTTCTCTCGAGGAGAAAACGCGTTTAAAGCCATAAAAAGATTTCACTGTGTTTTGGCATTGACCAAGCTACCAACAACCTAAAAAATGATCAGAACTGGAGAAATGACACGTTGACATTGGGTGAAATCATGTAACTCTTAAGGACGTGTTGTAGACTTGTTGAATAGATTCATTTTTCTTGTTTTGTTTGTTTTTGATGAAATTGTGCTTTTCTCGTCGAGAAAAGGCGTTTAACGCGATAAAAAGGTTCAGTGCGTTATGAATACGGGCTAGCTTACCAAAAGTAAAAATGTGAACTAAATAAGGCCGGGAGTCGTTTTTATTGTTTAAAACACGATTTCTCGACCAGAATATGCTTTTTCAAAAAAGCCATGTTCCCATGGCGAGAGACTCGTTTTCTGTGAGAAAATGCATTAAAAGGAGGGATTTCTTCAGAAACACTATAAATACATATTGTACTTGTCTGAAAACGCACAGAACCTTGAAATAGAAGGTTTCTCACCAAAAAACACATTGGTGAAACCCCTATCTTAAGGCTCTGAGTGTTTGCACACATGTACAACAGGCATGTTTAAACTATAACGTTTTTAGTGAAATCGTGTTTCTCTCGAGGAGAAAACGCGTTTAAAGCCATAAAAAGATTTCACTGTGTTTTGGCATTGACCAAGCTACCAACAACCTAAAAAATGATCAGAACTGGAGAAATGACACATTGACATTGGGTGAAATCATGTAACTCTTAAGGACGTGTTGTAGACTTGTTGAATAGATTCATTTTTCTTGTTTTGTTTGTTTTTGATGAAATTGTGCTTTTCTCGTCGAGAAAAGGCGTTTAACGCGATAAAAAGGTTCAGTGCGTTATGAATACGGGCTAGCTTACCAAAAGTAAAAATGTGAACTAAATAAGGCCGGGAGTCGTTTTTATTGTTTAAAACACGATTTCTCGACCAGAATATGCTTTTTCAAAAAAGCCACGTTCCCATGGCGAGAGACTCGTTTTCTGTGAGAAAATGCATTAAAAGGAGGGATTTCTTCAGAAACACTATAAATACATATTGTACTTGTCTGAAAACGCACAGAACCTTGAAATAGAAGGTTTCTCACCAAAAAACACATTGGTGAAACCCCTATCTTAAGGCTCTGAGTGTTTGCACACATGTACAACAGGCATGTTTAAACTATAACGTTTTTAGTGAAATCGTGTTTCTCTCGAGGAGAAAACGCGTTTAAAGCCATAAAAAGATTTCACTGTGTTTTGGCATTGACCAAGCTACCAACAACCTAAAAAATGATCAGAACTGGAGAAATGACACATTGAGATTGGGTGAAATCATGTAACTCTTAAGGACGTGTTGTAGACTTGTTGAATAGATTCATTTTTCTTGTTTTGTTTGTTTTTGATGAAATTGTGCTTTTCTCGTCGAGAAAAGGCGTTTAACGCGATAAAAAGGTTCAGTGCGTTATGAATACGGGCTAGCTTACCAAAAGTAAAAATGTGAACTAAATAAGGCCGGGAGTCGTTTTTATTGTTTAAAACACGATTTCTCGACCAGAATATGCTTTTTCCAAAAATCCACGTTCCCATGGCGAGAGACTCGTTTTCTGTGAGAAAATGCATTAAAAGGAGGGATTTCGTCAGAAACACTACAAATACATATTGTACTTGTCTGAAAACGCACAGAACCTTGAAATAGAAGGTTTCTCACCAAAAAACACATTGGTGAAACCCCTATCTTAAGGCTCTGAGTGTTTGCACACATGTACAACAGGCATGTTTAAACTATAACGTTTTTAGTGAAATCGTGTTTCTCTCGAGGAGAAAACGCGTTTAAAGCCATAAAAAGATTTCACTGTGTTTTGGCATTGACCAAGCTACCAACAACCTAAAAAATGATCAGAACTGGAGAAATGACACATTGAGATTGGGTGAAATCATGTAACTCTTAAGGACGTGTTGTAGACTTGTTGAATAGATTCATTTTTCTTGTTTTGTTTGTTTTTGATGAAATTGTGCTTTTCTCGTCGAGAAAAGGCGTTTAACGCGATAAAAAGGTTCAGTGCGTTATGAATACGGGCTAGCTTACCAAAAGTAAAAATGTGAACTAAATAAGGCCGGGAGTCGTTTTTATTGTTTAAAACACGATTTCTCGACCAGAATATGCTTTTTCAAAAAAGCCATGTTCCCATGGCGAGAGACTCGTTTTCTGTGAGAAAATGCATTAAAAGGAGGGATTTCTTCAGAAACACTATAAATACATATTGTACTTGTCTGAAAACGCACAGAACCTTGAAATAGAAGGTTTCTCACCAAAAAACACATTGGTGAAACCCCTATCTTAAGGCTCTGAGTGTTTGCACACATGTACAACAGGCATGTTTAAACTATAACGTTTTTAGTGAAATCGTGTTTCTCTCGAGGAGAAAACGCGTTTAAAGCCATAAAAAGATTTCACTGTGTTTTGGCATTGACCAAGCTACCAACAACCTAAAAAATGATCAGAACTGGAGAAATGACACATTGACATTGGGTGAAATCATGTAACTCTTAAGGACGTGTTGTAGACTTGTTGAATAGATTCATTTTTCTTGTTTTGTTTGTTTTTGATGAAATTGTGCTTTTCTCGTCGAGAAAAGGCGTTTAACGCGATAAAAAGGTTCAGTGCGTTATGAATACGGGCTAGCTTACCAAAAGTAAAAATGTGAACTAAATAAGGCCGGGAGTCGTTTTTATTGTTTAAAACACGATTTCTCGACCAGAATATGCTTTTTCAAAAAAGCCACGTTCCCATGGCGAGAGACTCGTTTTCTGTGAGAAAATGCATTAAAAGGAGGGATTTCTTCAGAAACACTATAAATACATATTGTACTTGTCTGAAAACGCACAGAACCTTGAAATAGAAGGTTTCTCACCAAAAAACACATTGGTGAAACCCCTATCTTAAGGCTCTGAGTGTTTGCACACATGTACAACAGGCATGTTTAAACTATAACGTTTTTAGTGAAATCGTGTTTCTCTCGAGGAGAAAACGCGTTTAAAGCCATAAAAAGATTTCACTGTGTTTTGGCATTGACCAAGCTACCAACAACCTAAAAAATGATCAGAACTGGAGAAATGACACATTGAGATTGGGTGAAATCATGTAACTCTTAAGGACGTGTTGTAGACTTGTTGAATAGATTCATTTTTCTTGTTTTGTTTGTTTTTGATGAAATTGTGCTTTTCTCGTCGAGAAAAGGCGTTTAACGCGATAAAAAGGTTCAGTGCGTTATGAATACGGGCTAGCTTACCAAAAGTAAAAATGTGAACTAAATAAGGCCGGGAGTCGTTTTTATTGTTTAAAACACGATTTCTCGACCAGAATATGCTTTTTCCAAAAATCCACGTTCCCATGGCGAGAGACTCGTTTTCTGTGAGAAAATGCATTAAAAGGAGGGATTTCGTCAGAAACACTACAAATACATATTGTACTTGTCTGAAAACGCACAGAACCTTGAAATAGAAGGTTTCTCACCAAAAAACACATTGGTGAAACCCCTATCTTAAGGCTCTGAGTGTTTGCACACATGTACAACAGGCATGTTTAAACTATAACGTTTTTAGTGAAATCGTGTTTCTCTCGAGGAGAAAACGCGTTTAAAGCCATAAAAAGATTTCACTGTGTTTTGGCATTGACCAAGCTACCAACAACCTAAAAAATGATCAGAACTGGAGAAATGACACATTGAGATTGGGTGAAATCATGTAACTCTTAAGGACGTGTTGTAGACTTGTTGAATAGATTCATTTTTCTTGTTTTGTTTGTTTTTGATGAAATTGTGCTTTTCTCGTCGAGAAAAGGCGTTTAACGCGATAAAAAGGTTCAGTGCGTTATGAATACGGGCTAGCTTACCAAAAGTAAAAATGTGAACTAAATAAGGCCGGGAGTCGTTTTTATTGTTTAAAACACGATTTCTCGACCAGAATATGCTTTTTCAAAAAAGCCACGTTCCCATGGCGAGAGACTCGTTTTCTGTGAGAAAATGCATTAAAAGGAGGGATTTCGTCAGAAACACTACAAATACATATTGTACTTGTCTGAAAACGCACAGAACCTTGAAATAGAAGGTTTCTCACCAAAAAACACATTGGTGAAACCCCTATCTTAAGGCTCTGAGTGTTTGCACACATGTACAACAGGCATGTTTAAACTATAACGTTTTTAGTGAAATCGTGTTTCTCTCGAGGAGAAAACGCGTTTAAAGCCATAAAAAGATTTCACTGTGTTTTGGCATTGACCAAGCTACCAACAACCTAAAAAATGATCAGAACTGGAGAAATGACACGTTGACATTGGGTGAAATCATGTAACTCTTAAGGACGTGTTGTAGACTTGTTGAATAGATTCATTTTTCTTGTTTTGTTTGTTTTTGATGAAATTGTGCTTTTCTCGTCGAGAAAAGGCGTTTAACGCGATAAAAAGGTTCAGTGCGTTATGAATACGGGCTAGCTTACCAAAAGTAAAAATGTGAACTAAATAAGGCCGGGAGTCGTTTTTATTGTTTAAAACACGATTTCTCGACCAGAATATGCTTTTTCAAAAAAGCCATGTTCCCATGGCGAGAGACTCGTTTTCTGTGAGAAAATGCATTAAAAGGAGGGATTTCTTCAGAAACACTATAAATACATATTGTACTTGTCTGAAAACGCACAGAACCTTGAAATAGAAGGTTTCTCACCAAAAAACACATTGGTGAAACCCCTATCTTAAGGCTCTGAGTGTTTGCACACATGTACAACAGGCATGTTTAAACTATAACGTTTTTAGTGAAATCGTGTTTCTCTCGAGGAGAAAACGCGTTTAAAGCCATAAAAAGATTTCACTGTGTTTTGGCATTGACCAAGCTACCAACAACCTAAAAAATGATCAGAACTGGAGAAATGACACATTGACATTGGGTGAAATCATGTAACTCTTAAGGACGTGTTGTAGACTTGTTGAATAGATTCATTTTTCTTGTTTTGTTTGTTTTTGATGAAATTGTGCTTTTCTCGTCGAGAAAAGGCGTTTAACGCGATAAAAAGGTTCAGTGCGTTATGAATACGGGCTAGCTTACCAAAAGTAAAAATGTGAACTAAATAAGGCCGGGAGTCGTTTTTATTGTTTAAAACACGATTTCTCGACCAGAATATGCTTTTTCAAAAAAGCCACGTTCCCATGGCGAGAGACTCGTTTTCTGTGAGAAAATGCATTAAAAGGAGGGATTTCTTCAGAAACACTATAAATACATATTGTACTTGTCTGAAAACGCACAGAACCTTGAAATAGAAGGTTTCTCACCAAAAAACACATTGGTGAAACCCCTATCTTAAGGCTCTGAGTGTTTGCACACATGTACAACAGGCATGTTTAAACTATAACGTTTTTAGTGAAATCGTGTTTCTCTCGAGGAGAAAACGCGTTTAAAGCCATAAAAAGATTTCACTGTGTTTTGGCATTGACCAAGCTACCAACAACCTAAAAAATGATCAGAACTGGAGAAATGACACATTGAGATTGGGTGAAATCATGTAACTCTTAAGGACGTGTTGTAGACTTGTTGAATAGATTCATTTTTCTTGTTTTGTTTGTTTTTGATGAAATTGTGCTTTTCTCGTCGAGAAAAGGCGTTTAACGCGATAAAAAGGTTCAGTGCGTTATGAATACGGGCTAGCTTACCAAAAGTAAAAATGTGAACTAAATAAGGCCGGGAGTCGTTTTTATTGTTTAAAACACGATTTCTCGACCAGAATATGCTTTTTCCAAAAATCCACGTTCCCATGGCGAGAGACTCGTTTTCTGTGAGAAAATGCATTAAAAGGAGGGATTTCGTCAGAAACACTACAAATACATATTGTACTTGTCTGAAAACGCACAGAACCTTGAAATAGAAGGTTTCTCACCAAAAAACACATTGGTGAAACCCCTATCTTAAGGCTCTGAGTGTTTGCACACATGTACAACAGGCATGTTTAAACTATAACGTTTTTAGTGAAATCGTGTTTCTCTCGAGGAGAAAACGCGTTTAAAGCCATAAAAAGATTTCACTGTGTTTTGGCATTGACCAAGCTACCAACAACCTAAAAAATGATCAGAACTGGAGAAATGACACATTGAGATTGGGTGAAATCATGTAACTCTTAAGGACGTGTTGTAGACTTGTTGAATAGATTCATTTTTCTTGTTTTGTTTGTTTTTGATGAAATTGTGCTTTTCTCGTCGAGAAAAGGCGTTTAACGCGATAAAAAGGTTCAGTGCGTTATGAATACGGGCTAGCTTACCAAAAGTAAAAATGTGAACTAAATAAGGCCGGGAGTCGTTTTTATTGTTTAAAACACGATTTCTCGACCAGAATATGCTTTTTCAAAAAAGCCACGTTCCCATGGCGAGAGACTCGTTTTCTGTGAGAAAATGCATTAAAAGGAGGGATTTCGTCAGAAACACTACAAATACACATTGTACTTGTCTGAAAACGCACAGAACCTTGAAATAGAAGGTTTCTCACCAAAAAACACATTGGTGAAACCCCTATCTTAAGGCTCTGAGTGTTTGCACACATGTACAACAGGCATGTTTAAACTATAACGTTTTTAGTGAAATCGTGTTTCTCTCGAGGAGAAAACGCGTTTAAAGCCATAAAAAGATTTCACTGTGTTTTGGCATTGACCAAGCTACCAACAACCTAAAAAATGATCAGAACTGGAGAAATGACACATTGAGATTGGGTGAAATCATGTAACTCTTAAGGACGTGTTGTAGACTTGTTGAATAGATTCATTTTTCTTGTTTTGTTTGTTTTTGATGAAATTGTGCTTTTCTCGTCGAGAAAAGGCGTTTAACGCGATAAAAAGGTTCAGTGCGTTATGAATACGGGCTAGCTTACCAAAAGTAAAAATGTGAACTAAATAAGGCCGGGAGTCGTTTTTATTGTTTAAAACACGATTTCTCGACCAGAATATGCTTTTTCAAAAAAGCCACGTTCCCATGGCGAGAGACTCGTTTTCTGTGAGAAAATGCATTAAAAGGAGGGATTTCGTCAGAAACACTACAAATACATATTGTACTTGTCTGAAAACGCACAGAACCTTGAAATAGAAGGTTTCTCACCAAAAAACACATTGGTGAAACCCCTATCTTAAGGCTCTGAGTGTTTGCACACATGTACAACAGGCATGTTTAAACTATAACGTTTTTAGTGAAATCGTGTTTCTGTCGAGGAGAAAACGCGTTTAAAGCCATAAAAAGATTTCACTGTGTTTTGGCATTGACCAAGCTACCAACAACCTAAAAAATGATCAGAACTGGAGAAATGACACATTGACATTGGGTGAAATCATGTAACTCTTAAGGACGTGTTGTAGACTTGTTGAATAGATTCATTTTTCTTGTTTTGTTTGTTTTTGATGAAATTGTGCTTTTCTCGTCGAGAAAAGGCGTTTAACGCGATAAAAAGGTTCAGTGCGTTATGAATACGGGCTAGCTTACCAAAAGTAAAAATGTGAACTAAATAAGGCCGGGAGTCGTTTTTATTGTTTAAAACACGATTTCTCGACCAGAATATGCTTTTTCAAAAAAGCCATGTTCCCATGGCGAGAGACTCGTTTTCTGTGAGAAAATGCATTAAAAGGAGGGATTTCATCAGAAACACTATAAATACATATTGTACTTGTCTGAAAACGCACAGAACCTTGAAATAGAAGGTTTCTCACCAAAAAACACATTGGTGAAACCCCTATCTTAAGGCTCTGAGTGTTTGCACACATGTACAACAGGCATGTTTAAACTATAACGTTTTTAGTGAAATCGTGTTTCTCTCGAGGAGAAAACGCGTTTAAAGCCATAAAAAGATTTCACTGTGTTTTGGCATTGACCAAGCTACCAACAACCTAAAAAATGATCAGAACTGGAGAAATGACACATTGACATTGGGTGAAATCATGTAACTCTTAAGGACGTGTTGTAGACTTGTTGAATAGATTCATTTTTCTTGTTTTGTTTGTTTTTGATGAAATTGTGCTTTTCTCGTCGAGAAAAGGCGTTTAACGCGATAAAAAGGTTCAGTGCGTTATGAATACGGGCTAGCTTACCAAAAGTAAAAATGTGAACTAAATAAGGCCGGGAGTCGTTTTTATTGTTTAAAACACGATTTCTCGACCAGAATATGCTTTTTCAAAAAAGCCATGTTCCCATGGCGAGAGACTCGTTTTCTGTGAGAAAATGCATTAAAAGGAGGGATTTCTTCAGAAACACTATAAATACATATTGTACTTGTCTGAAAACGCACAGAACCTTGAAATAGAAGGTTTCTCACCAAAAAACACATTGGTGAAACCCCTATCTTAAGGCTCTGAGTGTTTGCACACATGTACAACAGGCATGTTTAAACTATAACGTTTTTAGTGAAATCGTGTTTCTCTCGAGGAGAAAACGCGTTTAAAGCCATAAAAAGATTTCACTGTGTTTTGGCATTGACCAAGCTACCAACAACCTAAAAAATGATCAGAACTGGAGAAATGACACATTGAGATTGGGTGAAATCATGTAACTCTTAAGGACGTGTTGTAGACTTGTTGAATAGATTCATTTTTCTTGTTTTGTTTGTTTTTGATGAAATTGTGCTTTTCTCGTCGAGAAAAGGCGTTTAACGCGATAAAAAGGTTCAGTGCGTTATGAATACGGGCTAGCTTACCAAAAGTAAAAATGTGAACTAAATAAGGCCGGGAGTCGTTTTTATTGTTTAAAACACGATTTCTCGACCAGAATATGCTTTTTCAAAAAAGCCACGTTCCCATGGCGAGAGACTCGTTTTCTGTGAGAAAATGCATTAAAAGGAGGGATTTCGTCAGAAACACTACAAATACATATTGTACTTGTCTGAAAACGCACAGAACCTTGAAATAGAAGGTTTCTCACCAAAAAACACATTGGTGAAACCCCTATCTTAAGGCTCTGAGTGTTTGCACACATGTACAACAGGCATGTTTAAACTATAACGTTTTTAGTGAAATCGTGTTTCTCTCGAGGAGAAAACGCGTTTAAAGCCATAAAAAGATTTCACTGTGTTTTGGCATTGACCAAGCTACCAACAACCTAAAAAATGATCAGAACTGGAGAAATGACACATTGAGATTGGGTGAAATCATGTAACTCTTAAGGACGTGTTGTAGACTTGTTGAATAGATTCATTTTTCTTGTTTTGTTTGTTTTTGATGAAATTGTGCTTTTCTCGTCGAGAAAAGGCGTTTAACGCGATAAAAAGGTTCAGTGCGTTATGAATACGGGCTAGCTTACCAAAAGTAAAAATGTGAACTAAATAAGGCCGGGAGTCGTTTTTATTGTTTAAAACACGATTTCTCGACCAGAATATGCTTTTTCAAAAAAGCCACGTTCCCATGGCGAGAGACTCGTTTTCTGTGAGAAAATGCATTAAAAGGAGGGATTTCGTCAGAAACACTACAAATACATATTGTACTTGTCTGAAAACGCACAGAACCTTGAAATAGAAGGTTTCTCACCAAAAAACACATTGGTGAAACCCCTATCTTAAGGCTCTGAGTGTTTGCACACATGTACAACAGGCATGTTTAAACTATAACGTTTTTAGTGAAATCGTGTTTCTGTCGAGGAGAAAACGCGTTTAAAGCCATAAAAAGATTTCACTGTGTTTTGGCATTGACCAAGCTACCAACAACCTAAAAAATGATCAGAACTGGAGAAATGACACATTGACATTGGGTGAAATCATGTAACTCTTAAGGACGTGTTGTAGACTTGTTGAATAGATTCATTTTTCTTGTTTTGTTTGTTTTTGATGAAATTGTGCTTTTCTCGTCGAGAAAAGGCGTTTAACGCGATAAAAAGGTTCAGTGCGTTATGAATACGGGCTAGCTTACCAAAAGTAAAAATGTGAACTAAATAAGGCCGGGAGTCGTTTTTATTGTTTAAAACACGATTTCTCGACCAGAATATGCTTTTTCAAAAAAGCCATGTTCCCATGGCGAGAGACTCGTTTTCTGTGAGAAAATGCATTAAAAGGAGGGATTTCATCAGAAACACTATAAATACATATTGTACTTGTCTGAAAACGCACAGAACCTTGAAATAGAAGGTTTCTCACCAAAAAACACATTGGTGAAACCCCTATCTTAAGGCTCTGAGTGTTTGCACACATGTACAACAGGCATGTTTAAACTATAACGTTTTTAGTGAAATCGTGTTTCTCTCGAGGAGAAAACGCGTTTAAAGCCATAAAAAGATTTCACTGTGTTTTGGCATTGACCAAGCTACCAACAACCTAAAAAATGATCAGAACTGGAGAAATGACACATTGACATTGGGTGAAATCATGTAACTCTTAAGGACGTGTTGTAGACTTGTTGAATAGATTCATTTTTCTTGTTTTGTTTGTTTTTGATGAAATTGTGCTTTTCTCGTCGAGAAAAGGCGTTTAACGCGATAAAAAGGTTCAGTGCGTTATGAATACGGGCTAGCTTACCAAAAGTAAAAATGTGAACTAAATAAAGGCCGGGAGTCGTTTTTATTGTTTAAAACACGATTTCTCGACCAGAATATGCTTTTTCAAAAAAGCCATGTTCCCATGGCGAGAGACTCGTTTTCTGTGAGAAAATGCATTAAAAGGAGGGATTTCTTCAGAAACACTATAAATACATATTGTACTTGTCTGAAAACGCACAGAACCTTGAAATAGAAGGTTTCTCACCAAAAAACACATTGGTGAAACCCCTATCTTAAGGCTCTGAGTGTTTGCACACATGTACAACAGGCATGTTTAAACTATAACGTTTTTAGTGAAATCGTGTTTCTCTCGAGGAGAAAACGCGTTTAAAGCCATAAAAAGATTTCACTGTGTTTTGGCATTGACCAAGCTACCAACAACCTAAAAAATGATCAGAACTGGAGAAATGACACATTGAGATTGGGTGAAATCATGTAACTCTTAAGGACGTGTTGTAGACTTGTTGAATAGATTCATTTTTCTTGTTTTGTTTGTTTTTGATGAAATTGTGCTTTTCTCGTCGAGAAAAGGCGTTTAACGCGATAAAAAGGTTCAGTGCGTTATGAATACGGGCTAGCTTACCAAAAGTAAAAATGTGAACTAAATAAGGCCGGGAGTCGTTTTTATTGTTTAAAACACGATTTCTCGACCAGAATATGCTTTTTCAAAAAAGCCACGTTCCCATGGCGAGAGACTCGTTTTCTGTGAGAAAATGCATTAAAAGGAGGGATTTCGTCAGAAACACTACAAATACATATTGTACTTGTCTGAAAACGCACAGAACCTTGAAATAGAAGGTTTCTCACCAAAAAACACATTGGTGAAACCCCTATCTTAAGGCTCTGAGTGTTTGCACACATGTACAACAGGCATGTTTAAACTATAACGTTTTTAGTGAAATCGTGTTTCTCTCGAGGAGAAAACGCGTTTAAAGCCATAAAAAGATTTCACTGTGTTTTGGCATTGACCAAGCTACCAACAACCTAAAAAATGATCAGAACTGGAGAAATGACACATTGAGATTGGGTGAAATCATGTAACTCTTAAGGACGTGTTGTAGACTTGTTGAATAGATTCATTTTTCTTGTTTTGTTTGTTTTTGATGAAATTGTGCTTTTCTCGTCGAGAAAAGGCGTTTAACGCGATAAAAAGGTTCAGTGCGTTATGAATACGGGCTAGCTTACCAAAAGTAAAAATGTGAACTAAATAAGGCCGGGAGTCGTTTTTATTGTTTAAAACACGATTTCTCGACCAGAATATGCTTTTTCAAAAAAGCCACGTTCCCATGGCGAGAGACTCGTTTTCTGTGAGAAAATGCATTAAAAGGAGGGATTTCGTCAGAAACACTACAAATACATATTGTACTTGTCTGAAAACGCACAGAACCTTGAAATAGAAGGTTTCTCACCAAAAAACACATTGGTGAAACCCCTATCTTAAGGCTCTGAGTGTTTGCACACATGTACAACAGGCATGTTTAAACTATAACGTTTTTAGTGAAATCGTGTTTCTGTCGAGGAGAAAACGCGTTTAAAGCCATAAAAAGATTTCACTGTGTTTTGGCATTGACCAAGCTACCAACAACCTAAAAAATGATCAGAACTGGAGAAATGACACATTGACATTGGGTGAAATCATGTAACTCTTAAGGACGTGTTGTAGACTTGTTGAATAGATTCATTTTTCTTGTTTTGTTTGTTTTTGATGAAATTGTGCTTTTCTCGTCGAGAAAAGGCGTTTAACGCGATAAAAAGGTTCAGTGCGTTATGAATACGGGCTAGCTTACCAAAAGTAAAAATGTGAACTAAATAAGGCCGGGAGTCGTTTTTATTGTTTAAAACACGATTTCTCGACCAGAATATGCTTTTTCAAAAAAGCCATGTTCCCATGGCGAGAGACTCGTTTTCTGTGAGAAAATGCATTAAAAGGAGGGATTTCATCAGAAACACTATAAATACATATTGTACTTGTCTGAAAACGCACAGAACCTTGAAATAGAAGGTTTCTCACCAAAAAACACATTGGTGAAACCCCTATCTTAAGGCTCTGAGTGTTTGCACACATGTACAACAGGCATGTTTAAACTATAACGTTTTTAGTGAAATCGTGTTTCTGTCGAGGAGAAAACGCGTTTAAAGCCATAAAAAGATTTCACTGTGTTTTGGCATTGACCAAGCTACCAACAACCTAAAAAATGATCAGAACTGGAGAAATGACACATTGACATTGGGTGAAATCATGTAACTCTTAAGGACGTGTTGTAGACTTGTTGAATAGATTCATTTTTCTTGTTTTGTTTGTTTTTGATGAAATTGTGCTTTTCTCGTCGAGAAAAGGCGTTTAACGCGATAAAAAGGTTCAGTGCGTTATGAATACGGGCTAGCTTACCAAAAGTAAAAATGTGAACTAAATAAGGCCGGGAGTCGTTTTTATTGTTTAAAACACGATTTCTCGACCAGAATATGCTTTTTCAAAAAAGCCATGTTCCCATGGCGAGAGACTCGTTTTCTGTGAGAAAATGCATTAAAAGGAGGGATTTCATCAGAAACACTATAAATACATATTGTACTTGTCTGAAAACGCACAGAACCTTGAAATAGAAGGTTTCTCACCAAAAAACACATTGGTGAAACCCCTATCTTAAGGCTCTGAGTGTTTGCACACATGTACAACAGGCATGTTTAAACTATAACGTTTTTAGTGAAATCGTGTTTCTCTCGAGGAGAAAACGCGTTTAAAGCCATAAAAAGATTTCACTGTGTTTTGGCATTGACCAAGCTACCAACAACCTAAAAAATGATCAGAACTGGAGAAATGACACATTGACATTGGGTGAAATCATGTAACTCTTAAGGACGTGTTGTAGACTTGTTGAATAGATTCATTTTTCTTGTTTTGTTTGTTTTTGATGAAATTGTGCTTTTCTCGTCGAGAAAAGGCGTTTAACGCGATAAAAAGGTTCAGTGCGTTATGAATACGGGCTAGCTTACCAAAAGTAAAAATGTGAACTAAATAAGGCCGGGAGTCGTTTTTATTGTTTAAAACACGATTTCTCGACCAGAATATGCTTTTTCAAAAAAGCCATGTTCCCATGGCGAGAGACTCGTTTTCTGTGAGAAAATGCATTAAAAGGAGGGATTTCTTCAGAAACACTATAAATACATATTGTACTTGTCTGAAAACGCACAGAACCTTGAAATAGAAGGTTTCTCACCAAAAAACACATTGGTGAAACCCCTATCTTAAGGCTCTGAGTGTTTGCACACATGTACAACAGGCATGTTTAAACTATAACGTTTTTAGTGAAATCGTGTTTCTCTCGAGGAGAAAACGCGTTTAAAGCCATAAAAAGATTTCACTGTGTTTTGGCATTGACCAAGCTACCAACAACCTAAAAAATGATCAGAACTGGAGAAATGACACATTGAGATTGGGTGAAATCATGTAACTCTTAAGGACGTGTTGTAGACTTGTTGAATAGATTCATTTTTCTTGTTTTGTTTGTTTTTGATGAAATTGTGCTTTTCTCGTCGAGAAAAGGCGTTTAACGCGATAAAAAGGTTCAGTGCGTTATGAATACGGGCTAGCTTACCAAAAGTAAAAATGTGAACTAAATAAGGCCGGGAGTCGTTTTTATTGTTTAAAACACGATTTCTCGACCAGAATATGCTTTTTCAAAAAAGCCACGTTCCCATGGCGAGAGACTCGTTTTCTGTGAGAAAATGCATTAAAAGGAGGGATTTCGTCAGAAACACTACAAATACATATTGTACTTGTCTGAAAACGCACAGAACCTTGAAATAGAAGGTTTCTCACCAAAAAACACATTGGTGAAACCCCTATCTTAAGGCTCTGAGTGTTTGCACACATGTACAACAGGCATGTTTAAACTATAACGTTTTTAGTGAAATCGTGTTTCTCTCGAGGAGAAAACGCGTTTAAAGCCATAAAAAGATTTCACTGTGTTTTGGCATTGACCAAGCTACCAACAACCTAAAAAATGATCAGAACTGGAGAAATGACACATTGACATTGGGTGAAATCATGTAACTCTTAAGGACGTGTTGTAGACTTGTTGAATAGATTCATTTTTCTTGTTTTGTTTGTTTTTGATGAAATTGTGCTTTTCTCGTCGAGAAAAGGCGTTTAACGCGATAAAAAGGTTCAGTGCGTTATGAATACGGGCTAGCTTACCAAAAGTAAAAATGTGAACTAAATAAGGCCGGGAGTCGTTTTTATTGTTTAAAACACGATTTCTCGACCAGAATATGCTTTTTCCAAAAAGCCACGTTCCCATGGCGAGAGACTCGTTTTCTGTGAGAAAATGCATTAAAAGGAGGGATTTCGTCAGAAACACTACAAATACATATTGTACTTGTCTGAAAACGCACAGAACCTTGAAATAGAAGGTTTCTCACCAAAAAACACATTGGTGAAACCCCTATCTTAAGGCTCTGAGTGTTTGCACACATGTACAACAGGCATGTTTAAACTATAACGTTTTTAGTGAAATCGTGTTTCTCTCGAGGAGAAAACGCGTTTAAAGCCATAAAAAGATTTCACTGTGTTTTGGCATTGACCAAGCTACCAACAACCTAAAAAATGATCAGAACTGGAGAAATTACACATTGACATTGGGTGAAATCATGTAACTCTTAAGGACGTGTTGTAGACTTGTTGAATAGATTCATTTTTCTTGTTTTGTTTGTTTTTGATGAAATTGTGCTTTTCTCGTCGAGAAAAGGCGTGTAACGCGATAAAAAGGTTCAGTGCGTTATGAATACGGGCTAGCTTACCAAAAGTAAAAATGTGAACTAAATAAGGCCGGGAGTCGTTTTTATTGTTTAAAACACGATTTCTCGACCAGAATATGCTTTTTCAAAAAAGCCATGTTCCCATGGCGAGAGACTCGTTTTCTGTGAGAAAATGCATTAAAAGGAGGGATTTCTTCAGAAACACTATAAATACATATTGTACTTGTCTGAAAACGCACAGAACCTTGAAATAGAAGGTTTCTCACCAAAAAACACATTGGTGAAACCCCTATCTTAAGGCTCTGAGTGTTTGCACACATGTACAACAGGCATGTTTAAACTATAACGTTTTTAGTGAAATCGTGTTTCTCTCGAGGAGAAAACGCGTTTAAAGCCATAAAAAGATTTCACTGTGTTTTGGCATTGACCAAGCTACCAACAACCTAAAAAATGATCAGAACTGGAGAAATGACACATTGACATTGGGTGAAATCATGTAACTCTTAAGGACGTGTTGTAGACTTGTTGAATAGATTCATTTTTCTTGTTTTGTTTGTTTTTGATGAAATTGTGCTTTTCTCGTCGAGAAAAGGTGTTTAACGCGATAAAAAGGTTCAGTGCGTTATGAATACGGGCTAGCTTACCAAAAGTAAAAATGTGAACTAAATAAGGCCGGGAGTCGTTTTTATTGTTTAAAACACGATTTCTCGACCAGAATATGCTTTTTCAAAAAAGCCATGTTCCCATGGCGAGAGACTCGTTTTCTGTGAGAAAATGCATTAAAAGGAGGGATTTCGTCAGAAACACTATAAATACATATTGTACTTGTCTGAAAACGCACAGAACCTTGAAATAGAAGGTTTCTCACCAAAAAACACATTGGTGAAACCCCTATCTTAAGGCTCTGAGTGTTTGCACACATGTACAACAGGCATGTTTAAACTGTAACGTTTTTAGTGAAATCGTGTTTCTCTCGAGGAGAAAACGCGTTTAAAGCCATAAAAAGATTTCACTGTGTTTTGGCATTGACCAAGCTACCAACAACCTAAAAAATGATCAGAACTGGAGAAATTACACATTGACATTGGGTGAAATCATGTAACTCTTAAGGACGTGTTGTAGACTTGTTGAATAGATTCATTTTTCTTGTTTTGTTTGTTTTTGATGAAATTGTGCTTTTCTCGTCGAGAAAAGGCGTGTAACGCGATAAAAAGGTTCAGTGCGTTATGAATACGGGCTAGCTTACCAAAAGTAAAAATGTGAACTAAATAAGGCCGGGAGTCGTTTTTATTGTTTAAAACACGATTTCTCGACCAGAATATGCTTTTTCAAAAAAGCCATGTTCCCATGGCGAGAGACTCGTTTTCTGTGAGAAAATGCATTAAAAGGAGGGATTTCTTCAGAAACACTATAAATACATATTGTACTTGTCTGAAAACGCACAGAACCTTGAAATAGAAGGTTTCTCACCAAAAAACACATTGGTGAAACCCCTATCTTAAGGCTCTGAGTGTTTGCACACATGTACAACAGGCATGTTTAAACTATAACGTTTTTAGTGAAATCGTGTTTCTCTCGAGGAGAAAACGCGTTTAAAGCCATAAAAAGATTTCACTGTGTTTTGGCATTGACCAAGCTACCAACAACCTAAAAAATGATCAGAACTGGAGAAATGACACATTGAGATTGGGTGAAATCATGTAACTCTTAAGGACGTGTTGTAGACTTGTTGAATAGATTCATTTTTCTTGTTTTGTTTGTTTTTGATGAAATTGTGCTTTTCTCGTCGAGAAAAGGCGTTTAACGCGATAAAAAGGTTCAGTGCGTTATGAATACGGGCTAGCTTACCAAAAGTAAAAATGTGAACTAAATAAGGCCGGGAGTCGTTTTTATTGTTTAAAACACGATTTCTCGACCAGAATATGCTTTTTCAAAAAAGCCACGTTCCCATGGCGAGAGACTCGTTTTCTGTGAGAAAATGCATTAAAAGGAGGGATTTCGTCAGAAACACTACAAATACATATTGTACTTGTCTGAAAACGCACAGAACCTTGAAATAGAAGGTTTCTCACCAAAAAACACATTGGTGAAACCCCTATCTTAAGGCTCTGAGTGTTTGCACACATGTACAACAGGCATGTTTAAACTATAACGTTTTTAGTGAAATCGTGTTTCTCTCGAGGAGAAAACGCGTTTAAAGCCATAAAAAGATTTCACTGTGTTTTGGCATTGACCAAGCTACCAACAACCTAAAAAATGATCAGAACTGGAGAAATGACACATTGACATTGGGTGAAATCATGTAACTCTTAAGGACGTGTTGTAGACTTGTTGAATAGATTCATTTTTCTTGTTTTGTTTGTTTTTGATGAAATTGTGCTTTTCTCGTCGAGAAAAGGCGTTTAACGCGATAAAAAGGTTCAGTGCGTTATGAATACGGGCTAGCTTACCAAAAGTAAAAATGTGAACTAAATAAGGCCGGGAGTCGTTTTTATTGTTTAAAACACGATTTCTCGACCAGAATATGCTTTTTCCAAAAAGCCACGTTCCCATGGCGAGAGACTCGTTTTCTGTGAGAAAATGCATTAAAAGGAGGGATTTCGTCAGAAACACTACAAATACATATTGTACTTGTCTGAAAACGCACAGAACCTTGAAATAGAAGGTTTCTCACCAAAAAACACATTGGTGAAACCCCTATCTTAAGGCTCTGAGTGTTTGCACACATGTACAACAGGCATGTTTAAACTATAACGTTTTTAGTGAAATCGTGTTTCTCTCGAGGAGAAAACGCGTTTAAAGCCATAAAAAGATTTCACTGTGTTTTGGCATTGACCAAGCTACCAACAACCTAAAAAATGATCAGAACTGGAGAAATTACACATTGACATTGGGTGAAATCATGTAACTCTTAAGGACGTGTTGTAGACTTGTTGAATAGATTCATTTTTCTTGTTTTGTTTGTTTTTGATGAAATTGTGCTTTTCTCGTCGAGAAAAGGCGTGTAACGCGATAAAAAGGTTCAGTGCGTTATGAATACGGGCTAGCTTACCAAAAGTACAAATGTGAACTAAATAAGGCCGGGAGTCGTTTTTATTGTTTAAAACACGATTTCTCGACCAGAATATGCTTTTTCAAAAAAGCCATGTTCCCATGGCGAGAGACTCGTTTTCTGTGAGAAAATGCATTAAAAGGAGGGATTTCTTCAGAAACACTATAAATACATATTGTACTTGTCTGAAAACGCACAGAACCTTGAAATAGAAGGTTTCTCACCAAAAAACACATTGGTGAAACCCCTATCTTAAGGCTCTGAGTGTTTGCACACATGTACAACAGGCATGTTTAAACTATAACGTTTTTAGTGAAATCGTGTTTCTCTCGAGGAGAAAACGCGTTTAAAGCCATAAAAAGATTTCACTGTGTTTTGGCATTGACCAAGCTACCAACAACCTAAAAAATGATCAGAACTGGAGAAATGACACATTGACATTGGGTGAAATCATGTAACTCTTAAGGACGTGTTGTAGACTTGTTGAATAGATTCATTTTTCTTGTTTTGTTTGTTTTTGATGAAATTGTGCTTTTCTCGTCGAGAAAAGGTGTTTAACGCGATAAAAAGGTTCAGTGCGTTATGAATACGGGCTAGCTTACCAAAAGTAAAAATGTGAACTAAATAAGGCCGGGAGTCGTTTTTATTGTTTAAAACACGATTTCTCGACCAGAATATGCTTTTTCAAAAAAGCCATGTTCCCATGGCGAGAGACTCGTTTTCTGTGAGAAAATGCATTAAAAGGAGGGATTTCGTCAGAAACACTATAAATACATATTGTACTTGTCTGAAAACGCACAGAACCTTGAAATAGAAGGTTTCTCACCAAAAAACACATTGGTGAAACCCCTATCTTAAGGCTCTGAGTGTTTGCACACATGTACAACAGGCATGTTTAAACTGTAACGTTTTTAGTGAAATCGTGTTTCTCTCGAGGAGAAAACGCGTTTAAAGCCATAAAAAGATTTCACTGTGTTTTGGCATTGACCAAGCTACCAACAACCTAAAAAATGATCAGAACTGGAGAAATGACACATTGACATTGGGTGAAATCATGTAACTCTTAAGGACGTGTTGTAGACTTGTTGAATAGATTCATTTTTCTTGTTTTGTTTGTTTTTGATGAAATTGTGCTTTTCTCGTCGAGAAAAGGCGTGTAACGCGATAAAAAGGTTCAGTGCGTTATGAATACGGGCTAGCTTACCAAAAGTAAAAATGTGAACTAAATAAGGCCGGGAGTCGTTTTTATTGTTTAAAACACGATTTCTCGACCAGAATATGCTTTTTCAAAAAAGCCATGTTCCCATGGCGAGAGACTCGTTTTCTGTGAGAAAATGCATTAAAAGGAGGGATTTCTTCAGAAACACTATAAATACATATTGTACTTGTCTGAAAACGCACAGAACCTTGAAATAGAAGGTTTCTCACCAAAAAACACATTGGTGAAACCCCTATCTTAAGGCTCTGAGTGTTTGCACACATGTACAACAGGCATGTTTAAACTATAACGTTTTTAGTGAAATCGTGTTTCTCTCGAGGAGAAAACGCGTTTAAAGCCATAAAAAGATTTCACTGTGTTTTGGCATTGACCAAGCTACCAACAACCTAAAAAATGATCAGAACTGGAGAAATGACACATTGACATTGGGTGAAATCATGTAACTCTTAAGGACGTGTTGTAGACTTGTTGAATAGATTCATTTTTCTTGTTTTGTTTGTTTTTGATGAAATTGTGCTTTTCTCGTCGAGAAAAGGCGTGTAACGCGATAAAAAGGTTCAGTGCGTTATGAATACGGGCTAGCTTACCAAAAGTAAAAATGTGAACTAAATAAGGCCGGGAGTCGTTTTTATTGTTTAAAACACGATTTCTCGACCAGAATATGCTTTTTCAAAAAAGCCATGTTCCCATGGCGAGAGACTCGTTTTCTGTGAGAAAATGCATTAAAAGGAGGGATTTCTTCAGAAACACTATAAATACATATTGTACTTGTCTGAAAACGCACAGAACCTTGAAATAGAAGGTTTCTCACCAAAAAACACATTGGTGAAACCCCTATCTTAAGGCTCTGAGTGTTTGCACACATGTACAACAGGCATGTTTAAACTATAACGTTTTTAGTGAAATCGTGTTTCTCTCGAGGAGAAAACGCGTTTAAAGCCATAAAAAGATTTCACTGTGTTTTGGCATTGACCAAGCTACCAACAACCTAAAAAATGATCAGAACTGGAGAAATGACACATTGAGATTGGGTGAAATCATGTAACTCTTAAGGACGTGTTGTAGACTTGTTGAATATATTCATTTTTCTTGTTTTGTTTGTTTTTGATGAAATTGTGCTTTTCTCGTCGAGAAAAGGCGTTTAACGCGATAAAAAGGTTCAGTGCGTTATGAATACGGGCTAGCTTACCAAAAGTAAAAATGTGAACTAAATAAGGCCGGGAGTCGTTTTTATTGTTTAAAACACGATTTCTCGACCAGAATATGCTTTTTCAAAAAAGCCACGTTCCCATGGCGAGAGACTCGTTTTCTGTGAGAAAATGCATTAAAAGGAGGGATTTCGTCAGAAACACTACAAATACATATTGTACTTGTCTGAAAACGCACAGAACCTTGAAATAGAAGGTTTCTCACCAAAAAACACATTGGTGAAACCCCTATCTTAAGGCTCTGAGTGTTTGCACACATGTACAACAGGCATGTTTAAACTATAACGTTTTTAGTGAAATCGTGTTTCTCTCGAGGAGAAAACGCGTTTAAAGCCATAAAAAGATTTCACTGTGTTTTGGCATTGACCAAGCTACCAACAACCTAAAAAATGATCAGAACTGGAGAAATGACACATTGAGATTGGGTGAAATCATGTAACTCTTAAGGACGTGTTGTAGACTTGTTGAATAGATTCATTTTTCTTGTTTTGTTTGTTTTTGATGAAATTGTGCTTTTCTCGTCGAGAAAAGGCGTGTAACGCGATAAAAAGGTTCAGTGCGTTATGAATACGGGCTAGCTTACCAAAAGTAAAAATGTGAACTAAATAAGGCCGGGAGTCGTTTTTATTGTTTAAAACACGATTTCTCGACCAGAATATGCTTTTTCAAAAAAGCCATGTTCCCATGGCGAGAGACTCGTTTTCTGTGAGAAAATGCATTAAAAGGAGGGATTTCTTCAGAAACACTATAAATACATATTGTACTTGTCTGAAAACGCACAGAACCTTGAAATAGAAGGTTTCTCACCAAAAAACACATTGGTGAAACCCCTATCTTAAGGCTCTGAGTGTTTGCACACATGTACAACAGGCATGTTTAAACTATAACGTTTTTAGTGAAATCGTGTTTCTCTCGAGGAGAAAACGCGTTTAAAGCCATAAAAAGATTTCACTGTGTTTTGGCATTGACCAAGCTACCAACAACCTAAAAAATGATCAGAACTGGAGAAATGACACATTGAGATTGGGTGAAATCATGTAACTCTTAAGGACGTGTTGTAGACTTGTTGAATATATTCATTTTTCTTGTTTTGTTTGTTTTTGATGAAATTGTGCTTTTCTCGTCGAGAAAAGGCGTTTAACGCGATAAAAAGGTTCAGTGCGTTATGAATACGGGCTAGCTTACCAAAAGTAAAAATGTGAACTAAATAAGGCCGGGAGTCGTTTTTATTGTTTAAAACACGATTTCTCGACCAGAATATGCTTTTTCAAAAAAGCCACGTTCCCATGGCGAGAGACTCGTTTTCTGTGAGAAAATGCATTAAAAGGAGGGATTTCGTCAGAAACACTACAAATACATATTGTACTTGTCTGAAAACGCACAGAACCTTGAAATAGAAGGTTTCTCACCAAAAAACACATTGGTGAAACCCCTATCTTAAGGCTCTGAGTGTTTGCACACATGTACAACAGGCATGTTTAAACTATAACGTTTTTAGTGAAATCGTGTTTCTCTCGAGGAGAAAACGCGTTTAAAGCCATAAAAAGATTTCACTGTGTTTTGGCATTGACCAAGCTACCAACAACCTAAAAAATGATCAGAACTGGAGAAATGACACATTGACATTGGGTGAAATCATGTAACTCTTAAGGACGTGTTGTAGACTTGTTGAATAGATTCATTTTTCTTGTTTTGTTTGTTTTTGATGAAATTGTGCTTTTCTCGTCGAGAAAAGGCGTTTAACGCGATAAAAAGGTTCAGTGCGTTATGAATACGGGCTAGCTTACCAAAAGTAAAAATGTGAACTAAATAAGGCCGGGAGTCGTTTTTATTGTTTAAAACACGATTTCTCGACCAGAATATGCTTTTTCAAAAAAGCCATGTTCCCATGGCGAGAGACTCGTTTTCTGTGAGAAAATGCATTAAAAGGAGGGATTTCGTCAGAAACACTACAAATACATATTGTACTTGTCTGAAAACGCACAGAACCTTGAAATAGAAGGTTTCTCACCAAAAAACACATTGGTGAAACCCCTATCTTAAGGCTCTGAGTGTTTGCACACATGTACAACAGGCATGTTTAAACTATAACGTTTTTAGTGAAATCGTGTTTCTCTCGAGGAGAAAACGCGTTTAAAGCCATAAAAAGATTTCACTGTGTTTTGGCATTGACCAAGCTACCAACAACCTAAAAAATGATCAGAACTGGAGAAATGACACATTGAGATTGGGTGAAATCATGTAACTCTTAAGGACGTGTTGTAGACTTGTTGAATATATTCATTTTTCTTGTTTTGTTTGTTTTTGATGAAATTGTGCTTTTCTCGTCGAGAAAAGGCGTTTAACGCGATAAAAAGGTTCAGTGCGTTATGAATACGGGCTAGCTTACCAAAAGTAAAAATGTGAACTAAATAAGGCCGGGAGTCGTTTTTATTGTTTAAAACACGATTTCTCGACCAGAATATGCTTTTTCAAAAAAGCCACGTTCCCATGGCGAGAGACTCGTTTTCTGTGAGAAAATGCATTAAAAGGAGGGATTTCGTCAGAAACACTACAAATACATATTGTACTTGTCTGAAAACGCACAGAACCTTGAAATAGAAGGTTTCTCACCAAAAAACACATTGGTGAAACCCCTATCTTAAGGCTCTGAGTGTTTGCACACATGTACAACAGGCATGTTTAAACTATAACGTTTTTAGTGAAATCGTGTTTCTCTCGAGGAGAAAACGCGTTTAAAGCCATAAAAAGATTTCACTGTGTTTTGGCATTGACCAAGCTACCAACAACCTAAAAAATGATCAGAACTGGAGAAATGACACATTGAGATTGGGTGAAATCATGTAACTCTTAAGGACGTGTTGTAGACTTGTTGAATAGATTCATTTTTCTTGTTTTGTTTGTTTTTGATGAAATTGTGCTTTTCTCGTCGAGAAAAGGCGTTTAACGCGATAAAAAGGTTCAGTGCGTTATGAATACGGGCTAGCTTACCAAAAGTAAAAATGTGAACTAAATAAGGCCGGGAGTCGTTTTTATTGTTTAAAACACGATTTCTCGACCAGAATATGCTTTTTCAAAAAAGCCATGTTCCCATGGCGAGAGACTCGTTTTCTGTGAGAAAATGCATTAAAAGGAGGGATTTCATCAGAAACACTATAAATACATATTGTACTTGTCTGAAAACGCACAGAACCTTGAAATAGAAGGTTTCTCACCAAAAAACACATTGGTGAAACCCCTATCTTAAGGCTCTGAGTGTTTGCACACATGTACAACAGGCATGTTTAAACTATAACGTTTTTAGTGAAATCGTGTTTCTCTCGAGGAGAAAACGCGTTTAAAGCCATAAAAAGATTTCACTGTGTTTTGGCATTGACCAAGCTACCAACAACCTAAAAAATGATCAGAACTGGAGAAATGACACATTGAGATTGGGTGAAATCATGTAACTCTTAAGGACGTGTTGTAGACTTGTTGAATATATTCATTTTTCTTGTTTTGTTTGTTTTTGATGAAATTGTGCTTTTCTCGTCGAGAAAAGGCGTTTAACGCGATAAAAAGGTTCAGTGCGTTATGAATACGGGCTAGCTTACCAAAAGTAAAAATGTGAACTAAATAAGGCCGGGAGTCGTTTTTATTGTTTAAAACACGATTTCTCGACCAGAATATGCTTTTTCAAAAAAGCCACGTTCCCATGGCGAGAGACTCGTTTTCTGTGAGAAAATGCATTAAAAGGAGGGATTTCGTCAGAAACACTACAAATACATATTGTACTTGTCTGAAAACGCACAGAACCTTGAAATAGAAGGTTTCTCACCAAAAAACACATTGGTGAAACCCCTATCTTAAGGCTCTGAGTGTTTGCACACATGTACAACAGGCATGTTTAAACTATAACGTTTTTAGTGAAATCGTGTTTCTCTCGAGGAGAAAACGCGTTTAAAGCCATAAAAAGATTTCACTGTGTTTTGGCATTGACCAAGCTACCAACAACCTAAAAAATGATCAGAACTGGAGAAATGACACATTGAGATTGGGTGAAATCATGTAACTCTTAAGGACGTGTTGTAGACTTGTTGAATAGATTCATTTTTCTTGTTTTGTTTGTTTTTGATGAAATTGTGCTTTTCTCGTCGAGAAAAGGCGTTTAACGCGATAAAAAGGTTCAGTGCGTTATGAATACGGGCTAGCTTACCAAAAGTAAAAATGTGAACTAAATAAGGCCGGGAGTCGTTTTTATTGTTTAAAACACGATTTCTCGACCAGAATATGCTTTTTCAAAAAAGCCATGTTCCCATGGCGAGAGACTCGTTTTCTGTGAGAAAATGCATTAAAAGGAGGGATTTCTTCAGAAACACTATAAATACATATTGTACTTGTCTGAAAACGCACAGAACCTTGAAATAGAAGGTTTCTCACCAAAAAACACATTGGTGAAACCCCTATCTTAAGGCTCTGAGTGTTTGCACACATGTACAACAGGCATGTTTAAACTATAACGTTTTTAGTGAAATCGTGTTTCTCTCGAGGAGAAAACGCGTTTAAAGCCATAAAAAGATTTCACTGTGTTTTGGCATTGACCAAGCTACCAACAACCTAAAAAATGATCAGAACTGGAGAAATGACACATTGACATTGGGTGAAATCATGTAACTCTTAAGGACGTGTTGTAGACTTGTTGAATAGATTCATTTTTCTTGTTTTGTTTGTTTTTGATGAAATTGTGCTTTTCTCGTCGAGAAAAGGCGTTTAACGCGATAAAAAGGTTCAGTGCGTTATGAATACGGGCTAGCTTACCAAAAGTAAAAATGTGAACTAAATAAGGCCGGGAGTCGTTTTTATTGTTTAAAACACGATTTCTCGACCAGAATATGCTTTTTCAAAAAAGCCATGTTCCCATGGCGAGAGACTCGTTTTCTGTGAGAAAATGCATTAAAAGGAGGGATTTCGTCAGAAACACTACAAATACATATTGTACTTGTCTGAAAACGCACAGAACCTTGAAATAGAAGGTTTCTCACCAAAAAACACATTGGTGAAACCCCTATCTTAAGGCTCTGAGTGTTTGCACACATGTACAACAGGCATGTTTAAACTATAACGTTTTTAGTGAAATCGTGTTTCTCTCGAGGAGAAAACGCGTTTAAAGCCATAAAAAGATTTCACTGTGTTTTGGCATTGACCAAGCTACCAACAACCTAAAAAATGATCAGAACTGGAGAAATGACACATTGAGATTGGGTGAAATCATGTAACTCTTAAGGACGTGTTGTAGACTTGTTGAATATATTCATTTTTCTTGTTTTGTTTTTTTTTGATGAAATTGTGCTTTTCTCGTCGAGAAAAGGCGTTTAACGCGATAAAAAGGTTCAGTGCGTTATGAATACGGGCTAGCTTACCAAAAGTAAAAATGTGAACTAAATAAGGCCGGGAGTCGTTTTTATTGTTTAAAACACGATTTCTCGACCAGAATATGCTTTTTCAAAAAAGCCACGTTCCCATGGCGAGAGACTCGTTTTCTGTGAGAAAATGCATTAAAAGGAGGGATTTCGTCAGAAACACTACAAATACATATTGTACTTGTCTGAAAACGCACAGAACCTTGAAATAGAAGGTTTCTCACCAAAAAACACATTGGTGAAACCCCTATCTTAAGGCTCTGAGTGTTTGCACACATGTACAACAGGCATGTTTAAACTATAACGTTTTTAGTGAAATCGTGTTTCTCTCGAGGAGAAAACGCGTTTAAAGCCATAAAAAGATTTCACTGTGTTTTGGCATTGACCAAGCTACCAACAACCTAAAAAATGATCAGAACTGGAGAAATGACACATTGACATTGGGTGAAATCATGTAACTCTTAAGGACGTGTTGTAGACTTGTTGAATAGATTCATTTTTCTTGTTTTGTTTGTTTTTGATGAAATTGTGCTTTTCTCGTCGAGAAAAGGCGTTTAACGCGATAAAAAGGTTCAGTGCGTTATGAATACGGGCTAGCTTACCAAAAGTAAAAATGTGAACTAAATAAGGCCGGGAGTCGTTTTTATTGTTTAAAACACGATTTCTCGACCAGAATATGCTTTTTCAAAAAAGCCATGTTCCCATGGCGAGAGACTCGTTTTCTGTGAGAAAATGCATTAAAAGGAGGGATTTCTTCAGAAACACTATAAATACATATTGTACTTGTCTGAAAACGCACAGAACCTTGAAATAGAAGGTTTCTCACCAAAAAACACATTGGTGAAACCCCTATCTTAAGGCTCTGAGTGTTTGCACACATGTACAACAGGCATGTTTAAACTATAACGTTTTTAGTGAAATCGTGTTTCTCTCGAGGAGAAAACGCGTTTAAAGCCATAAAAAGATTTCACTGTGTTTTGGCATTGACCAAGCTACCAACAACCTAAAAAATGATCAGAACTGGAGAAATGACACATTGACATTGGGTGAAATCATGTAACTCTTAAGGACGTGTTGTAGACTTGTTGAATATATTCATTTTTCTTGTTTTGTTTGTTTTTGATGAAATTGTGCTTTTCTCGTCGAGAAAAGGCGTTTAACGCGATAAAAAGGTTCAGTGCGTTATGAATACGGGCTAGCTTACCAAAAGTAAAAATGTGAACTAAATAAGGCCGGGAGTCGTTTTTATTGTTTAAAACACGATTTCTCGACCAGAATATGCTTTTTCAAAAAAGCCACGTTCCCATGGCGAGAGACTCGTTTTCTGTGAGAAAATGCATTAAAAGGAGGGATTTCGTCAGAAACACTACAAATACATATTGTACTTGTCTGAAAACGCACAGAACCTTGAAATAGAAGGTTTCTCACCAAAAAACACATTGGTGAAACCCCTATCTTAAGGCTCTGAGTGTTTGCACACATGTACAACAGGCATGTTTAAACTATAACGTTTTTAGTGAAATCGTGTTTCTCTCGAGGAGAAAACGCGTTTAAAGCCATAAAAAGATTTCACTGTGTTTTGGCATTGACCAAGCTACCAACAACCAAAAAAATGATCAGAACTGGAGAAATGACACATTGAGATTGGGTGAAATCATGTAACTCTTAAGGACGTGTTGTAGACTTGTTGAATATATTCATTTTTCTTGTTTTGTTTGTTTTTGATGAAATTGTGCTTTTGTCGTCGAGAAAAGGCGTTTAACGCGATAAAAAGGTTCAGTGCGTTATGAATACGGGCTAGCTTACCAAAAGTAAAAATGTGAACTAAATAAGGCCGGGAGTCGTTTTTATTGTTTAAAACACGATTTCTCGACCAGAATATGCTTTTTCAAAAAAGCCATGTTCCCATGGCGAGAGACTCGTTTTCTGTGAGAAAATGCATTAAAAGGAGGGATTTCATCAGAAACACTATAAATACATATTGTACTTGTCTGAAAACGCACAGAACCTTGAAATAGAAGGTTTCTCACCAAAAAACACATTGGTGAAACCCCTATCTTAAGGCTCTGAGTGTTTGCACACATGTACAACAGGCATGTTTAAACTATAACGTTTTTAGTGAAATCGTGTTTCTCTCGAGGAGAAAACGCGTTTAAAGCCATAAAAAGATTTCACTGTGTTTTGGCATTGACCAAGCTACCAACAACCTAAAAAATGATCAGAACTGGAGAAATGACACATTGAGATTGGGTGAAATCATGTAACTCTTAAGGACGTGTTGTAGACTTGTTGAATATATTCATTTTTCTTGTTTTGTTTGTTTTTGATGAAATTGTGCTTTTCTCGTCGAGAAAAGGCGTTTAACGCGATAAAAAGGTTCAGTGCGTTATGAATACGGGCTAGCTTACCAAAAGTAAAAATGTGAACTAAATAAGGCCGGGAGTCGTTTTTATTGTTTAAAACACGATTTCTCGACCAGAATATGCTTTTTCAAAAAAGCCATGTTCCCATGGCGAGAGACTCGTTTTCTGTGAGAAAATGCATTAAAAGGAGGGATTTCATCAGAAACACTATAAATACATATTGTACTTGTCTGAAAACGCACAGAACCTTGAAATAGAAGGTTTCTCACCAAAAAACACATTGGTGAAACCCCTATCTTAAGGCTCTGAGTGTTTGCACACATGTACAACAGGCATGTTTAAACTATAACGTTTTTAGTGAAATCGTGTTTCTCTCGAGGAGAAAACGCGTTTAAAGCCATAAAAAGATTTCACTGTGTTTTGGCATTGACCAAGCTACCAACAACCTAAAAAATGATCAGAACTGGAGAAATGACACATTGAGATTGGGTGAAATCATGTAACTCTTAAGGACGTGTTGTAGACTTGTTGAATATATTCATTTTTCTTGTTTTGTTTGTTTTTGATGAAATTGTGCTTTTCTCGTCGAGAAAAGGCGTTTAACGCGATAAAAAGGTTTAGTGCGTTATGAATACGGGCTAGCTTACCAAAAGTAAAAATGTGAACTAAATAAGGCCGGGAGTCGTTTTTATTGTTTAAAACACGATTTCTCGACCAGAATATGCTTTTTCAAAAAAGCCATGTTCCCATGGCGAGAGACTCGTTTTCTGTGAGAAAATGCATTAAAAGGAGGGATTTCTTCAGAAACACTATAAATACATATTGTACTTGTCTGAAAACGCACAGAACCTTGAAATAGAAGGTTTCTCACCAAAAAACACATTGGTGAAACCCCTATCTTAAGGCTCTGAGTGTTTGCACACATGTACAACAGGCATGTTTAAACTATAACGTTTTTAGTGAAATCGTGTTTCTCTCGAGGAGAAAACGCGTTTAAAGCCATAAAAAGATTTCACTGTGTTTTGGCATTGACCAAGCTACCAACAACCTAAAAAATGATCAGAACTGGAGAAATGACACATTGACATTGGGTGAAATCATGTAACTCTTAAGGACGTGTTGTAGACTTGTTGAATAGATTCATTTTTCTTGTTTTGTTTGTTTTTGATGAAATTGTGCTTTTCTCGTCGAGAAAAGGCGTTTAACGTGATAAAAAGGTTCAGTGCGTTATGAATACGGGCTAGCTTACCAAAAGTAAAAATGTGAACTAAATAAGGCCGGGAGTCGTTTTTATTGTTTAAAACACGATTTCTCGACCAGAATATGCTTTTTCAAAAAAGCCATGTTCCCATGGCGAGAGACTCGTTTTCTGTGAGAAAATGCATTAAAAGGAGGGATTTCTTCAGAAACACTATAAATACATATTGTACTTGTCTGAAAACGCACAGAACCTTGAAATAGAAGGTTTCTCACCAAAAAACACATTGGTGAAACCCCTATCTTAAGGCTCTGAGTGTTTGCACACATGTACAACAGGCATGTTTAAACTATAACGTTTTTAGTGAAATCGTGTTTCTCTCGAGGAGAAAACGCGTTTAAAGCCATAAAAAGATTTCACTGTGTTTTGGCATTGACCAAGCTACCAACAACCAAAAAAATGATCAGAACTGGAGAAATGACACATTGAGATTGGGTGAAATCATGTAACTCTTAAGGACGTGTTGTAGACTTGTTGAATATATTCATTTTTCTTGTTTTGTTTGTTTTTGATGAAATTGTGCTTTTCTCGTCGAGAAAAGGCGTTTAACGCGATAAAAAGGTTCAGTGCGTTATGAATACGGGCTAGCTTACCAAAAGTAAAAATGTGAACTAAATAAGGCCGGGAGTCGTTTTTATTGTTTAAAACACGATTTCTCGACCAGAATATGCTTTTTCAAAAAAGCCATGTTCCCATGGCGAGAGACTCGTTTTCTGTGAGAAAATGCATTAAAAGGAGGGATTTCATCAGAAACACTATAAATACATATTGTACTTGTCTGAAAACGCACAGAACCTTGAAATAGAAGGTTTCTCACCAAAAAACACATTGGTGAAACCCCTATCTTAAGGCTCTGAGTGTTTGCACACATGTACAACAGGCATGTTTAAACTATAACGTTTTTAGTGAAATCGTGTTTCTCTCGAGGAGAAAACGCGTTTAAAGCCATAAAAAGATTTCACTGTGTTTTGGCATTGACCAAGCTACCAACAACCTAAAAAATGATCAGAACTGGAGAAATGACACATTGAGATTGGGTGAAATCATGTAACTCTTAAGGACGTGTTGTAGACTTGTTGAATATATTCATTTTTCTTGTTTTGTTTGTTTTTGATGAAATTGTGCTTTTCTCGTCGAGAAAAGGCGTTTAACGCGATAAAAAGGTTCAGTGCGTTATGAATACGGGCTAGCTTACCAAAAGTAAAAATGTGAACTAAATAAGGCCGGGAGTCGTTTTTATTGTTTAAAACACGATTTCTCGACCAGAATATGCTTTTTCAAAAAAGCCATGTTCCCATGGCGAGAGACTCGTTTTCTGTGAGAAAATGCATTAAAAGGAGGGATTTCTTCAGAAACACTATAAATACATATTGTACTTGTCTGAAAACGCACAGAACCTTGAAATAGAAGGTTTCTCACCAAAAAACACATTGGTGAAACCCCTATCTTAAGGCTCTGAGTGTTTGCACACATGTACAACAGGCATGTTTAAACTATAACGTTTTTAGTGAAATCGTGTTTCTCTCGAGGAGAAAACGCGTTTAAAGCCATAAAAAGATTTCACTGTGTTTTGGCATTGACCAAGCTACCAACAACCTAAAAAATGATCAGAACTGGAGAAATGACACATTGACATTGGGTGAAATCATGTAACTCTTAAGGACGTGTTGTAGACTTGTTGAATAGATTCATTTTTCTTGTTTTGTCTGTTTTTGATGAAATTGTGCTTTTCTCGTCGAGAAAAGGCGTTTAACGTGATAAAAAGGTTTAGTGCGTTATGAGTACGGACTAGCTTACCAAAAGTAAAAATGTGAACTAAATAAGGCCGGGAGTCGTTTTTATTGTTTAAAACACGATTTCTCGACCAGAATATGCTTTTTCAAAAAAGCCATGTTCCCATGGCGAGAGACTCGTTTTCTGTGAGAAAATGCATTAAAAGGAGGGATTTCTTCAGAAACACTATAAATACATATTGTACTTGTCTGAAAACGCACAGAACCTTGAAATAGAAGGTTTCTCACCAAAAAACACATTGGTGAAACCCCTATCTTAAGGCTCTGAGTGTTTGCACACATGTACAACAGGCATGTTTAAACTATAACGTTTTTAGTGAAATCGTGTTTCTCTCGAGGAGAAAACGCGTTTAAAGCCATAAAAAGATTTCACTGTGTTTTGGCATTGACCAAGCTACCAACAACCTAAAAAATGATCAGAACTGGAGAAATGACACATTGACATTGGGTGAAATCATGTAACTCTTAAGGACGTGTTGTAGACTTGTTGAATAGATTCATTTTTCTTGTTTTGTTTGTTTTTGATGAAATTGTGCTTTTCTCGTCGAGAAAAGGCGTTTAACGCGATAAAAAGGTTCAGTGCGTTATGAATACGGGCTAGCTTACCAAAAGTAAAAATGTGAACTAAATAAGGCCGGGAGTCGTTTTTATTGTTTAAAACACGATTTCTCGACCAGAATATGCTTTTTCAAAAAAGCCACGTTCCCATGGCGAGAGACTCGTTTTCTGTGAGAAAATGCATTAAAAGGAGGGATTTCGTCAGAAACACTACAAATACATATTGTACTTGTCTGAAAACGCACAGAACCTTGAAATAGAAGGTTTCTCACCAAAAAACACATTGGTGAAACCCCTATCTTAAGGCTCTGAGTGTTTGCACACATGTACAACAGGCATGTTTAAACTATAACGTTTTTAGTGAAATCGTGTTTCTCTCGAGGAGAAAACGCGTTTAAAGCCATAAAAAGATTTCACTGTGTTTTGGCATTGACCAAGCTACCAACAACCTAAAAAATGATCAGAACTGGAGAAATGACACATTGAGATTGGGTGAAATCATGTAACTCTTAAGGACGTGTTGTAGACTTGTTGAATAGATTCATTTTTCTTGTTTTGTTTGTTTTTGATGAAATTGTGCTTTTCTCGTCGAGAAAAGGCGTTTAACGCGATAAAAAGGTTCAGTGCGTTATGAATACGGGCTAGCTTACCAAAAGTAAAAATGTGAACTAAATAAGGCCGGGAGTCGTTTTTATTGTTTAAAACACGATTTCTCGACCAGAATATGCTTTTTCAAAAAAGCCATGTTCCCATGGCGAGAGACTCGTTTTCTGTGAGAAAATGCATTAAAAGGAGGGATTTCATCAGAAACACTATAAATACATATTGTACTTGTCTGAAAACGCACAGAACCTTGAAATAGAAGGTTTCTCACCAAAAAACACATTGGTGAAACCCCTATCTTAAGGCTCTGAGTGTTTGCACACATGTACAACAGGCATGTTTAAACTATAACGTTTTTAGTGAAATCGTGTTTCTCTCGAGGAGAAAACGCGTTTAAAGCCATAAAAAGATTTCACTGTGTTTTGGCATTGACCAAGCTACCAACAACCTAAAAAATGATCAGAACTGGAGAAATGACACATTGACATTGGGTGAAATCATGTAACTCTTAAGGACGTGTTGTAGACTTGTTGAATAGATTCATTTTTCTTGTTTTGTTTGTTTTTGATGAAATTGTGCTTTTCTCGTCGAGAAAAGGCGTTTAACGCGATAAAAAGGTTCAGTGCGTTATGAATACGGGCTAGCTTACCAAAAGTAAAAATGTGAACTAAATAAGGCCGGGAGTCGTTTTTATTGTTTAAAACACGATTTCTCGACCAGAATATGCTTTTTCAAAAAAGCCATGTTCCCATGGCGAGAGACTCGTTTTCTGTGAGAAAATGCATTAAAAGGAGGGATTTCGTCAGAAACACTACAAATACATATTGTACTTGTCTGAAAACGCACAGAACCTTGAAATAGAAGGTTTCTCACCAAAAAACACATTGGTGAAACCCCTATCTTAAGGCTCTGAGTGTTTGCACACATGTACAACAGGCATGTTTAAACTATAACGTTTTTAGTGAAATCGTGTTTCTCTCGAGGAGAAAACGCGTTTAAAGCCATAAAAAGATTTCACTGTGTTTTGGCATTGACCAAGCTACCAACAACCTAAAAAATGATCAGAACTGGAGAAATGACACATTGAGATTGGGTGAAATCATGTAACTCTTAAGGACGTGTTGTAGACTTGTTGAATATATTCATTTTTCTTGTTTTGTTTGTTTTTGATGAAATTGTGCTTTTCTCGTCGAGAAAAGGCGTTTAACGCGATAAAAAGGTTCAGTGCGTTATGAATACGGGCTAGCTTACCAAAAGTAAAAATGTGAACTAAATAAGGCCGGGAGTCGTTTTTATTGTTTAAAACACGATTTCTCGACCAGAATATGCTTTTTCAAAAAAGCCACGTTCCCATGGCGAGAGACTCGTTTTCTGTGAGAAAATGCATTAAAAGGAGGGATTTCTTCAGAAACACTATAAATACATATTGTACTTGTCTGAAAACGCACAGAACCTTGAAATAGAAGGTTTCTCACCAAAAAACACATTGGTGAAACCCCTATCTTAAGGCTCTGAGTGTTTGCACACATGTACAACAGGCATGTTTAAACTATAACGTTTTTAGTGAAATCGTGTTTCTCTCGAGGAGAAAACGCGTTTAAAGCCATAAAAAGATTTCACTGTGTTTTGGCATTGACCAAGCTACCAACAACCTAAAAAATGATCAGAACTGGAGAAATGACACATTGACATTGGGTGAAATCATGTAACTCTTAAGGACGTGTTGTAGACTTGTTGAATAGATTCATTTTTCTTGTTTTGTTTGTTTTTGATGAAATTGTGCTTTTCTCGTCGAGAAAAGGCGTTTAACGCGATAAAAAGGTTCAGTGCGTTATGAATACGGGCTAGCTTACCAAAAGTAAAAATGTGAACTAAATAAGGCCGGGAGTCGTTTTTATTGTTTAAAACACGATTTCTCGACCAGAATATGCTTTTTCAAAAAAGCCATGTTCCCATGGCGAGAGACTCGTTTTCTGTGAGAAAATGCATTAAAAGGAGGGATTTCTTCAGAAACACTATAAATACATATTGTACTTGTCTGAAAACGCACAGAACCTTGAAATAGAAGGTTTCTCACCAAAAAACACATTGGTGAAACCCCTATCTTAAGGCTCTGAGTGTTTGCACACATGTACAACAGGCATGTTTAAACTATAACGTTTTTAGTGAAATCGTGTTTCTCTCGAGGAGAAAACGCGTTTAAAGCCATAAAAAGATTTCACTGTGTTTTGGCATTGACCAAGCTACCAACAACCTAAAAAATGATCAGAACTGGAGAAATGACACATTGACATTGGGTGAAATCATGTAACTCTTAAGGACGTGTTGTAGACTTGTTGAATAGATTCATTTTTCTTGTTTTGTTTGTTTTTGATGAAATTGTGCTTTTCTCGTCGAGAAAAGGCGTTTAACGCGATAAAAAGGTTCAGTGCGTTATGAATACGGGCTAGCTTACCAAAAGTAAAAATGTGAACTAAATAAGGCCGGGAGTCGTTTTTATTGTTTAAAACACGATTTCTCGACCAGAATATGCTTTTTCAAAAAAGCCATGTTCCCATGGCGAGAGACTCGTTTTCTGTGAGAAAATGCATTAAAAGGAGGGATTTCGTCAGAAACACTATAAATACATATTGTACTTGTCTGAAAACGCACAGAACCTTGAAATAGAAGGTTTCTCACCAAAAAACACATTGGTGAAACCCCTATCTTAAGGCTCTGAGTGTTTGCACACATGTACAACAGGCATGTTTAAACTATAACGTTTTTAGTGAAATCGTGTTTCTCTCGAGGAGAAAACGCGTTTAAAGCCATAAAAAGATTTCACTGTGTTTTGGCATTGACCAAGCTACCAACAACCTAAAAAATGATCAGAACTGGAGAAATGACACATTGAGATTGGGTGAAATCATGTAACTCTTAAGGACGTGTTGTAGACTTGTTGAATATATTCATTTTTCTTGTTTTGTTTGTTTTTGATGAAATTGTGCTTTTCTCGTCGAGAAAAGGCGTTTAACGCGATAAAAAGGTTCAGTGCGTTATGAATACGGGCTAGCTTACCAAAAGTAAAAATGTGAACTAAATAAGGCCGGGAGTCGTTTTTATTGTTTAAAACACGATTTCTCGACCAGAATATGCTTTTTCAAAAAAGCCATGTTCCCATGGCGAGAGACTCGTTTTCTGTGAGAAAATGCATTAAAAGGAGGGATTTCATCAGAAACACTATAAATACATATTGTACTTGTCTGAAAACGCACAGAACCTTGAAATAGAAGGTTTCTCACCAAAAAACACATTGGTGAAACCCCTATCTTAAGGCTCTGAGTGTTTGCACACATGTACAACAGGCATGTTTAAACTATAACGTTTTTAGTGAAATCGTGTTTCTCTCGAGGAGAAAACGCGTTTAAAGCCATAAAAAGATTTCACTGTGTTTTGGCATTGACCAAGCTACCAACAACCTAAAAAATGATCAGAACTGGAGAAATGACACATTGAGATTGGGTGAAATCATGTAACTCTTAAGGACGTGTTGTAGACTTGTTGAATAGATTCATTTTTCTTGTTTTGTTTGTTTTTGATGAAATTGTGCTTTTCTCGTCGAGAAAAGGCGTTTAACGCGATAAAAAGGTTCAGTGCGTTATGAATACGGGCTAGCTTACCAAAAGTAAAAATGTGAACTAAATAAGGCCGGGAGTCGTTTTTATTGTTTAAAACACGATTTCTCGACCAGAATATGCTTTTTCAAAAAAGCCACGTTCCCATGGCGAGAGACTCGTTTTCTGTGAGAAAATGCATTAAAAGGAGGGATTTCGTCAGAAACACTACAAATACATATTGTACTTGTCTGAAAACGCACAGAACCTTGAAATAGAAGGTTTCTCACCAAAAAACACATTGGTGAAACCCCTATCTTAAGGCTCTGAGTGTTTGCACACATGTACAACAGGCATGTTTAAACTATAACGCTTTTAGTGAAATCGTGTTTCTCTCGAGGAGAAAACGCGTTTAAAGCCATAAAAAGATTTCACTGTGTTTTGGCATTGACCAAGCTACCAACAACCTAAAAAATGATCAGAACTGGAGAAATGACACATTGACATTGGGTGAAATCATGTAGCTCTTAAGGACGTGTTGTAGACTTGTTGAATAGATTCATTTTTCTTGTTTTGTTTGTTTTTGATGAAATTGTGCTTTTCTCGTCGAGAAAAGGCGTTTAACGCGATAAAAAGGTTCAGTGCGTTATGAATACGGGCTAGCTTACCAAAAGTAAAAATGTGAACTAAATAAGGCCGGGAGTCGTTTTTATTGTTTAAAACACGATTTCTCGACCAGAATATGCTTTTTCAAAAAAGCCATGTTCCCATGGCGAGAGACTCGTTTTCTGTGAGAAAATGCATTAAAAGGAGGGATTTCGTCAGAAACACTATAAATACATATTGTACTTGTCTGAAAACGCACAGAACCTTGAAATAGAAGGTTTCTCACCAAAAAACACATTGGTGAAACCCCTATCTTAAGGCTCTGAGTGTTTGCACACATGTACAACAGGCATGTTTAAACTATAACGTTTTTAGTGAAATCGTGTTTCTCTCGAGGAGAAAACGCGTTTAAAGCCATAAAAAGATTTCACTGTGTTTTGGCATTGACCAAGCTACCAACAACCTAAAAAATGATCAGAACTGGAGAAATTACACATTGACATTGGGTGAAATCATGTAACTCTTAAGGACGTGTTGTAGACTTGTTGAATAGATTCATTTTTCTTGTTTTGTTTGTTTTTGATGAAATTGTGCTTTTCTCGTCGAGAAAAGGCGTTTAACGCGATAAAAAGGTTCAGTGCGTTATGAATACGGGCTAGCTTACCAAAAGTAAAAATGTGAACTAAATAAGGCCGGGAGTCGTTTTTATTGTTTAAAACACGATTTCTCGACCAGAATATGCTTTTTCAAAAAAGCCATGTTCCCATGGCGAGAGACTCGTTTTCTGTGAGAAAATGCATTAAAAGGAGGGATTTCGTCAGAAACACTATAAATACATATTGTACTTGTCTGAAAACGCACAGAACCTTGAAATAGAAGGTTTCTCACCAAAAAACACATTGGTGAAACCCCTATCTTAAGGCTCTGAGTGTTTGCACACATGTACAACAGGCATGTTTAAACTATAACGTTTTTAGTGAAATCGTGTTTCTCTCGAGGAGAAAACGCGTTTAAAGCCATAAAAAGATTTCACTGTGTTTTGGCATTGACCAAGCTACCAACAACCTAAAAAATGATCAGAACTGGAGAAATGACACATTGACATTGGGTGAAATCATGTAACTCTTAAGGACGTGTTGTAGACTTGTTGAATATATTCATTTTTCTTGTTTTGTTTGTTTTTGATGAAATTGTGCTTTTCTCGTCGAGAAAAGGCGTTTAACGCGATAAAAAGGTTCAGTGCGTTATGAATACGGGCTAGCTTACCAAAAGTAAAAATGTGAACTAAATAAGGCCGGGAGTCGTTTTTATTGTTTAAAACACGATTTCTCGACCAGAATATGCTTTTTCAAAAAAGCCATGTTCCCATGGCGAGAGACTCGTTTTCTGTGAGAAAATGCATTAAAAGGAGGGATTTCTTCAGAAACACTATAAATACATATTGTACTTGTCTGAAAACGCACAGAACCTTGAAATAGAAGGTTTCTCACCAAAAAACACATTGGTGAAACCCCTATCTTAAGGCTCTGAGTGTTTGCACTCATGTACAACAGGCATGTTTAAACTATAACGTTTTTAGTGAAATCGTGTTTCTCTCGAGGAGAAAACGCGTTTAAAGCCATAAAAAGATTTCACTGTGTTTTGGCATTGACCAAGCTACCAACAACCTAAAAAATGATCAGAACTGGAGAAATGACACATTGACATTGGGTGAAATCATGTAACTCTTAAGGACGTGTTGTAGACTTGTTGAATATATTCATTTTTCTTGTTTTGTTTGTTTTTGATGAAATTGTGCTTTTCTCGTCGAGAAAAGGCGTTTAACGCGATAAAAAGGTTCAGTGCGTTATGAATACGGGCTAGCTTACCAAAAGTAAAAATGTGAACTAAATAAGGCCGGGAGTAGTTTTTATTGTTTAAAACACGATTTCTCGATCAGAATATGCTTTTTCAAAAAAGCCATGTTCCCATGGCGAGAGACTCGTTTTCTGTGAGAAAATGCATTAAAAGGAGGGATTTCATCAGAAACACTATAAATACATATTGTACTTGTCTGAAAACGCACAGAACCTTGAAATAGAAGGTTTCTCACCAAAAAACACATTGGTGAAACCCCTATCTTAAGGCTCTGAGTGTTAGCACACATGTACAACAGGCATGTTTAAACTATAACGTTTTTAGTGAAATCGTGTTTCTCTCGAGGAGAAAACGCGTTTAAAGCCATAAAAAGATTTCACTGTGTTTTGGCATTGACCAAGCTACCAACAACCTAAAAAATGATCAGAACTGGAGAAATGACACATTGAGATTGGGTGAAATCATGTAACTCTTAAGGACGTGTTGTAGACTTGTTGAATAGATTCATTTTTCTTGTTTTGTTTGTTTTTGATGAAATTGTGCTTTTCTCGTCGAGAAAAGGCGTTTAACGCGATAAAAAGGTTCAGTGCGTTATGAATACGGGCTAGCTTACCAAAAGTAAAAATGTGAACTAAATAAGGCCGGGAGTCGTTTTTATTGTTTAAAACACGATTTCTCGACCAGAATATGCTTTTTCAAAAAAGCCACGTTCCCATGGCGAGAGACTCGTTTTCTGTGAGAAAATGCATTAAAAGGAGGGATTTCGTCAGAAACACTACAAATACATATTGTACTTGTCTGAAAACGCACAGAACCTTGAAATAGAAGGTTTCTCACCAAAAAACACATTGGTGAAACCCCTATCTTAAGGCTCTGAGTGTTTGCACACATGTACAACAGGCATGTTTAAACTATAACGCTTTTAGTGAAATCGTGTTTCTCTCGAGGAGAAAACGCGTTTAAAGCCATAAAAAGATTTCACTGTGTTTTGGCATTGACCAAGCTACCAACAACCTAAAAAATGATCAGAACTGGAGAAATGACACATTGACATTGGGTGAAATCATGTAGCTCTTAAGGACGTGTTGTAGACTTGTTGAATAGATTCATTTTTCTTGTTTTGTTTGTTTTTGATGAAATTGTGCTTTTCTCGTCGAGAAAAGGCGTTTAACGCGATAAAAAGGTTCAGTGCGTTATGAATACGGGCTAGCTTACCAAAAGTAAAAATGTGAACTAAATAAGGCCGGGAGTCGTTTTTATTGTTTAAAACACGATTTCTCGACCAGAATATGCTTTTTCAAAAAAGCCATGTTCCCATGGCGAGAGACTCGTTTTCTGTGAGAAAATGCATTAAAAGGAGGGATTTCGTCAGAAACACTATAAATACATATTGTACTTGTCTGAAAACGCACAGAACCTTGAAATAGAAGGTTTCTCACCAAAAAACACATTGGTGAAACCCCTATCTTAAGGCTCTGAGTGTTTGCACACATGTACAACAGGCATGTTTAAACTATAACGTTTTTAGTGAAATCGTGTTTCTCTCGAGGAGAAAACGCGTTTAAAGCCATAAAAAGATTTCACTGTGTTTTGGCATTGACCAAGCTACCAACAACCTAAAAAATGATCAGAACTGGAGAAATTACACATTGACATTGGGTGAAATCATGTAACTCTTAAGGACGTGTTGTAGACTTGTTGAATAGATTCATTTTTCTTGTTTTGTTTGTTTTTGATGAAATTGTGCTTTTCTCGTCGAGAAAAGGCGTTTAACGCGATAAAAAGGTTCAGTGCGTTATGAATACGGGCTAGCTTACCAAAAGTAAAAATGTGAACTAAATAAGGCCGGGAGTCGTTTTTATTGTTTAAAACACGATTTCTCGACCAGAATATGCTTTTTCAAAAAAGCCATGTTCCCATGGCGAGAGACTCGTTTTCTGTGAGAAAATGCATTAAAAGGAGGGATTTCGTCAGAAACACTATAAATACATATTGTACTTGTCTGAAAACGCACAGAACCTTGAAATAGAAGGTTTCTCACCAAAAAACACATTGGTGAAACCCCTATCTTAAGGCTCTGAGTGTTTGCACACATGTACAACAGGCATGTTTAAACTATAACGTTTTTAGTGAAATCGTGTTTCTCTCGAGGAGAAAACGCGTTTAAAGCCATAAAAAGATTTCACTGTGTTTTGGCATTGACCAAGCTACCAACAACCTAAAAAATGATCAGAACTGGAGAAATGACACATTGACATTGGGTGAAATCATGTAACTCTTAAGGACGTGTTGTAGACTTGTTGAATATATTCATTTTTCTTGTTTTGTTTGTTTTTGATGAAATTGTGCTTTTCTCGTCGAGAAAAGGCGTTTAACGCGATAAAAAGGTTCAGTGCGTTATGAATACGGGCTAGCTTACCAAAAGTAAAAATGTGAACTAAATAAGGCCGGGAGTCGTTTTTATTGTTTAAAACACGATTTCTCGACCAGAATATGCTTTTTCAAAAAAGCCATGTTCCCATGGCGAGAGACTCGTTTTCTGTGAGAAAATGCATTAAAAGGAGGGATTTCTTCAGAAACACTATAAATACATATTGTACTTGTCTGAAAACGCACAGAACCTTGAAATAGAAGGTTTCTCACCAAAAAACACATTGGTGAAACCCCTATCTTAAGGCTCTGAGTGTTTGCACTCATGTACAACAGGCATGTTTAAACTATAACGTTTTTAGTGAAATCGTGTTTCTCTCGAGGAGAAAACGCGTTTAAAGCCATAAAAAGATTTCACTGTGTTTTGGCATTGACCAAGCTACCAACAACCTAAAAAATGATCAGAACTGGAGAAATGACACATTGACATTGGGTGAAATCATGTAACTCTTAAGGACGTGTTGTAGACTTGTTGAATATATTCATTTTTCTTGTTTTGTTTGTTTTTGATGAAATTGTGCTTTTCTCGTCGAGAAAAGGCGTTTAACGCGATAAAAAGGTTCAGTGCGTTATGAATACGGGCTAGCTTACCAAAAGTAAAAATGTGAACTAAATAAGGCCGGGAGTAGTTTTTATTGTTTAAAACACGATTTCTCGATCAGAATATGCTTTTTCAAAAAAGCCATGTTCCCATGGCGAGAGACTCGTTTTCTGTGAGAAAATGCATTAAAAGGAGGGATTTCATCAGAAACACTATAAATACATATTGTACTTGTCTGAAAACGCACAGAACCTTGAAATAGAAGGTTTCTCACCAAAAAACACATTGGTGAAACCCCTATCTTAAGGCTCTGAGTGTTAGCACACATGTACAACAGGCATGTTTAAACTATAACGTTTTTAGTGAAATCGTGTTTCTCTCGAGGAGAAAACGCGTTTAAAGCCATAAAAAGATTTCACTGTGTTTTGGCATTGACCAAGCTACCAACAACCTAAAAAATGATCAGAACTGGAGAAATGACACATTGACATTGGGTGAAATCATGTAACTCTTAAGGACGTGTTGTAGACTTGTTGAATAGATTCATTTTTCTTGTTTTGTTTGTTTTTGATGAAATTGTGCTTTTCTCGTCGAGAAAAGGCGTTTAACGCGATAAAAAGGTTCAGTGCGTTATGAATACGGGCTAGCTTACCAAAAGTAAAAATGTGAACTAAATAAGGCCGGGAGTCGTTTTTATTGTTTAAAACACGATTTCTCGACCAGAATATGCTTTTTCAAAAAAGCCACGTTCCCATGGCGAGAGACTCGTTTTCTGTGAGAAAATGCATTAAAAGGAGGGATTTCGTCAGAAACACTACAAATACATATTGTACTTGTCTGAAAACGCACAGAACCTTGAAATAGAAGGTTTCTCACCAAAAAACACATTGGTGAAACCCCTATCTTAAGGCTCTGAGTGTTTGCACACATGTACAACAGGCATGTTTAAACTATAACGCTTTTAGTGAAATCGTGTTTCTCTCGAGGAGAAAACGCGTTTAAAGCCATAAAAAGATTTCACTGTGTTTTGGCATTGACCAAGCTACCAACAACCTAAAAAATGATCAGAACTGGAGAAATGACACATTGACATTGGGTGAAATCATGTAGCTCTTAAGGACGTGTTGTAGACTTGTTGAATAGATTCATTTTTCTTGTTTTGTTTGTTTTTGATGAAATTGTGCTTTTCTCGTCGAGAAAAGGCGTTTAACGCGATAAAAAGGTTTAGTGCGTTATGAATACGGGCTAGCTTACCAAAAGTAAAAATGTGAACTAAATAAGGCCGGGAGTCGTTTTTATTGTTTAAAACACGATTTCTCGACCAGAATATGCTTTTTCAAAAAAGCCACGTTCCCATGGCGAGACACTCGTTTTCTGTGAGAAAATGCACTAAAAGGAGGGATTTCATCAGAAACACTATAAATACATATTGTACTTGTCTGAAAACGCACAGAACCTTGAAATAGAAGGTTTCTCACCAAAAAACACATTGGTGAAACCCCTATCTTAAGGCTCTGAGTGTTTGCACACATGTACAACAGGCATGTTTAAACTATAACGTTTTTAGTGAAATCGTGTTTCTCTCGAGGAGAAAACGCGTTTAAAGCCATAAAAAGATTTCACTGTGTTTTGGCATTGACCAAGCTACCAACAACCTAAAAAATGATCAGAACTGGAGAAATTACACATTGACATTGGGTGAAATCATGTAACTCTTAAGGACGTGTTGTAGACTTGTTGAATAGATTCGTTTTTCTTGTTTTGTTTGTTTTTGATGAAATTGTGCTTTTCTCGTCGAGAAAAGGCGTTTAACGCGATAAAAAGGTTCAGTGCGTTATGAATACGGGCTAGCTTACCAAAAGTCAAAATGTGAACTAAATAAGGCCGGGAGTCGTTTTTATTGTTTAAAACACGATTTCTCGACCAGAATATGCTTTTTCAAAAAAGCCATGTTCCCATGGCGAGAGACTCGTTTTCTGTGAGAAAATGCATTAAAAGGAGGGATTTCTTCAGAAACACTATAAATACATATTGTACTTGTCTGAAAACGCACAGAACCTTGAAATAGAAGGTTTCTCACCAAAAAACACATTGGTGAAACCCCTATCTTAAGGCTCTGAGTGTTTGCACACATGTACAACAGGCATGTTTAAACTATAACGTTTTTAGTGAAATCGTGTTTCTCTCGAGGAGAAAACGCGTTTAAAGCCATAAAAAGATTTCACTGTGTTTTGGCATTGACCAAGCTACCAACAACCTAAAAAATGATCAGAACTGGAGAAATGACACATTGAGATTGGGTGAAATCATGTAACTCTTAAGGACGTGTTGTAGACTTGTTGAATAGATTCATTTTTCTTGTTTTGTTTGTTTTTGATGAAATTGTGCTTTTCTCGTCGAGAAAAGGCGTTTAACGCGATAAAAAGGTTCAGTGCGTTATGAATACGGGCTAGCTTACCAAAAGTAAAAATGTGAACTAAATAAGGCCGGGAGTCGTTTTTATTGTTTAAAACACGATTTCTCGACCAGAATATGCTTTTTCAAAAAAGCCATGTTCCCATGGCGAGAGACTCGTTTTCTGTGAGAAAATGCATTAAAAGGAGGGATTTCATCAGAAACACTATAAATACATATTGTACTTGTCTGAAAACGCACAGAACCTTGAAATAGAAGGTTTCTCACCAAAAAACACATTGGTGAAACCCCTATCTTAAGGCTCTGAGTGTTTGCACACATGTACAACAGGCATGTTTAAACTATAACGTTTTTAGTGAAATCGTGTTTCTCTCGAGGAGAAAACGCGTTTAAAGCCATAAAAAGATTTCACTGTGTTTTGGCATTGACCAAGCTACCAACAACCTAAAAAATGATCAGAACTGGAGAAATGACACATTGACATTGGGTGAAATCATGTAACTCTTAAGGACGTGTTGTAGACTTGTTGAATAGATTCATTTTTCTTGTTTTGTTTGTTTTTGATGAAATTGTGCTTTTCTCGTCGAGAAAAGGCGTTTAACGCGATAAAAAGGTTCAGTGCGTTATGAATACGGGCTAGCTTACCAAAAGTAAAAATGTGAACTAAATAAGGCCGGGAGTCGTTTTTATTGTTTAAAACACGATTTCTCGACCAGAATATGCTTTTTCAAAAAAGCCATGTTCCCATGGCGAGAGACTCGTTTTCTGTGAGAAAATGCATTAAAAGGAGGGATTTCGTCAGAAACACTATAAATACATATTGTACTTGTCTGAAAACGCACAGAACCTTGAAATAGAAGGTTTCTCACCAAAAAACACATTGGTGAAACCCCTATCTTAAGGCTCTGAGTGTTTGCACACATGTACAACAGGCATGTTTAAACTATAACGTTTTTAGTGAAATCGTGTTTCTCTCGAGGAGAAAACGCGTTTAAAGCCATAAAAAGATTTCACTGTGTTTTGGCATTGACCAAGCTACCAACAACCTAAAAAATGATCAGAACTGGAGAAATTACACATTGACATTGGGTGAAATCATGTAACTCTTAAGGACGTGTTGTAGACTTGTTGAATAGATTCATTTTTCTTGTTTTGTTTGTTTTTGATGAAATTGTGCTTTTCTCGTCGAGAAAAGGCGTTTAACGCGATAAAAAGGTTCAGTGCGTTATGAATACGGGCTAGCTTACCAAAAGTAAAAATGTGAACTAAATAAGGCCGGGAGTCGTTTTTATTGTTTAAAACACGATTTCTCGACCAGAATATGCTTTTTCAAAAAAGCCATGTTCCCATGGCGAGAGACTCGTTTTCTGTGAGAAAATGCATTAAAAGGAGGGATTTCTTCAGAAACACTATAAATACATATTGTACTTGTCTGAAAACGCACAGAACCTTGAAATAGAAGGTTTCTCACCAAAAAACACATTGGTGAAACCCCTATCTTAAGGCTCTGAGTGTTTGCACACATGTACAACAGGCATGTTTAAACTATAACGTTTTTAGTGAAATCGTGTTTCTCTCGAGGAGAAAACGCGTTTAAAGCCATAAAAAGATTTCACTGTGTTTTGGCATTGACCAAGCTACCAACAACCTAAAAAATGATCAGAACTGGAGAAATGACACATTGACATTGGGTGAAATCATGTAACTCTTAAGGACGTGTTGTAGACTTGTTGAATAGATTCATTTTTCTTGTTTTGTTTGTTTTTGATGAAATTGTGCTTTTCTCGTCGAGAAAAGGCGTTTAACGCGATAAAAAGGTTCAGTGCGTTATGAATACGGGCTAGCTTACCAAAAGTAAAAATGTGAACTAAATAAGGCCGGGAGTCGTTTTTATTGTTTAAAACACGATTTCTCGACCAGAATATGCTTTTTCAAAAAAGCCATGTTCCCATGGCGAGAGACTCGTTTTCTGTGAGAAAATGCATTAAAAGGAGGGATTTCTTCAGAAACACTATAAATACATATTGTACTTGTCTGAAAACGCACAGAACCTTGAAATAGAAGGTTTCTCACCAAAAAACACATTGGTGAAACCCCTATCTTAAGGCTCTGAGTGTTTGCACACATGTACAACAGGCATGTTTAAACTATAACGTTTTTAGTGAAATCGTGTTTCTCTCGAGGAGAAAACGCGTTTAAAGCCATAAAAAGATTTCACTGTGTTTTGGCATTGACCAAGCTACCAACAACCTAAAAAATGATCAGAACTGGAGAAATGACACATTGACATTGGGTGAAATCATGTAACTCTTAAGGACGTGTTGTAGACTTGTTGAATAGATTCATTTTTCTTGTTTTGTTTGTTTTTGATGAAATTGTGCTTTTCTCGTCGAGAAAAGGCGTTTAACGCGATAAAAAGGTTCAGTGCGTTATGAATACGGGCTAGCTTACCAAAAGTAAAAATGTGAACTAAATAAGGCCGGGAGTCGTTTTTATTGTTTAAAACACGATTTCTCGACCAGAATATGCTTTTTCAAAAAAGCCATGTTCCCATGGCGAGAGACTCGTTTTCTGTGAGAAAATGCATTAAAAGGAGGGATTTCGTCAGAAACACTATAAATACATATTGTACTTGTCTGAAAACGCACAGAACCTTGAAATAGAAGGTTTCTCACCAAAAAACACATTGGTGAAACCCCTATCTTAAGGCTCTGAGTGTTTGCACACATGTACAACAGGCATGTTTAAACTATAACGTTTTTAGTGAAATCGTGTTTCTCTCGAGGAGAAAACGCGTTTAAAGCCATAAAAAGATTTCACTGTGTTTTGGCATTGACCAAGCTACCAACAACCTAAAAAATGATCAGAACTGGAGAAATGACACATTGAGATTGGGTGAAATCATGTAACTCTTAAGGACGTGTTGTAGACTTGTTGAATATATTCATTTTTCTTGTTTTGTTTGTTTTTGATGAAATTGTGCTTTTCTCGTCGAGAAAAGGCGTTTAACGCGATAAAAAGGTTCAGTGCGTTATGAATACGGGCTAGCTTACCAAAAGTAAAAATGTGAACTAAATAAGGCCGGGAGTCGTTTTTATTGTTTAAAACACGATTTCTCGACCAGAATATGCTTTTTCAAAAAAGCCATGTTCCCATGGCGAGAGACTCGTTTTCTGTGAGAAAATGCATTAAAAGGAGGGATTTCATCAGAAACACTATAAATACATATTGTACTTGTCTGAAAACGCACAGAACCTTGAAATAGAAGGTTTCTCACCAAAAAACACATTGGTGAAACCCCTATCTTAAGGCTCTGAGTGTTTGCACACATGTACAACAGGCATGTTTAAACTATAACGTTTTTAGTGAAATCGTGTTTCTCTCGAGGAGAAAACGCGTTTAAAGCCATAAAAAGATTTCACTGTGTTTTGGCATTGACCAAGCTACCAACAACCTAAAAAATGATCAGAACTGGAGAAATGACACATTGACATTGGGTGAAATCATGTAACTCTTAAGGACGTGTTGTAGACTTGTTGAATAGATTCATTTTTCTTGTTTTGTTTGTTTTTGATGAAATTGTGCTTTTCTCGTCGAGAAAAGGCGTTTAACGCGATAAAAAGGTTCAGTGCGTTATGAATACGGGCTAGCTTACCAAAAGTAAAAATGTGAACTAAATAAGGCCGGGAGTCGTTTTTATTGTTTAAAACACGATTTCTCGACCAGAATATGCTTTTTCAAAAAAGCCACGTTCCCATGGCGAGAGACTCGTTTTCTGTGAGAAAATGCATTAAAAGGAGGGATTTCGTCAGAAACACTACAAATACATATTGTACTTGTCTGAAAACGCACAGAACCTTGAAATAGAAGGTTTCTCACCAAAAAACACATTGGTGAAACCCCTATCTTAAGGCTCTGAGTGTTTGCACACATGTACAACAGGCATGTTTAAACTATAACGCTTTTAGTGAAATCGTGTTTCTCTCGAGGAGAAAACGCGTTTAAAGCCATAAAAAGATTTCACTGTGTTTTGGCATTGACCAAGCTACCAACAACCTAAAAAATGATCAGAACTGGAGAAATGACACATTGACATTGGGTGAAATCATGTAGCTCTTAAGGACGTGTTGTAGACTTGTTGAATAGATTCATTTTTCTTGTTTTGTTTGTTTTTGATGAAATTGTGCTTTTCTCGTCGAGAAAAGGCGTTTAACGCGATAAAAAGGTTCAGTGCGTTATGAATACGGGCTAGCTTACCAAAAGTAAAAATGTGAACTAAATAAGGCCGGGAGTCGTTTTTATTGTTTAAAACACGATTTCTCGACCAGAATATGCTTTTTCAAAAAAGCCATGTTCTCATGGCGAGAGACTCATTTTCTGTGAGAAGATGCATTTAAAAGGAGGGATTTCGTCAGAAACACTACAAATACATATTGTACTTGTCTGAAAACGCACAGAACCTTGAAATAGAAGGTTTCTCACCAAAAAACACATTGGTGAAACCCCTATCTTAAGGCTCTGAGTGTTTGCACACATGTACAACAGGCATGTTTAAACTATAACGTTTTTAGTGAAATCGTGTTTCTCTCGAGGAGAAAACGCGTTTAAAGCCATAAAAAGATTTCACTGTGTTTTGGCATTGACCAAGCTACCAACAACCTAAAAAATGATCAGAACTGGAGAAATGACACATTGACATTGGGTGAAATCATGTAACTCTTAAGGACGTGTTGTAGACTTGTTGAATAGATTCATTTTTCTTGTTTTGTTTGTTTTTGATGAAATTGTGCTTTTCTCGTCGAGAAAAGGCGTTTAACGCGATAAAAAGGTTCAGTGCGTTATGAATACGGGCTAGCTTACCAAAAGTAAAAATGTGAACTAAATAAGGCCGGGAGTCGTTTTTATTGTTTAAAACACGATTTCTCGACCAGAATATGCTTTTTCAAAAAAGCCATGTTCCCATGGCGAGAGACTCGTTTTCTGTGAGAAAATGCATTAAAAGGAGGGATTTCGTCAGAAACACTATAAATACATATTGTACTTGTCTGAAAACGCACAGAACCTTGAAATAGAAGGTTTCTCACCAAAAAACACATTGGTGAAACCCCTATCTTAAGGCTCTGAGTGTTTGCACACATGTACAACAGGCATGTTTAAACTATAACGTTTTTAGTGAAATCGTGTTTCTCTCGAGGAGAAAACGCGTTTAAAGCCATAAAAAGATTTCACTGTGTTTTGGCATTGACCAAGCTACCAACAACCTAAAAAATGATCAGAACTGGAGAAATGACACATTGAGATTGGGTGAAATCATGTAACTCTTAAGGACGTGTTGTAGACTTGTTGAATATATTCATTTTTCTTGTTTTGTTTGTTTTTGATGAAATTGTGCTTTTCTCGTCGAGAAAAGGCGTTTAACGCGATAAAAAGGTTCAGTGCGTTATGAATACGGGCTAGCTTACCAAAAGTAAAAATGTGAACTAAATAAGGCCGGGAGTCGTTTTTATTGTTTAAAACACGATTTCTCGACCAGAATATGCTTTTTCAAAAAAGCCATGTTCCCATGGCGAGAGACTCGTTTTCTGTGAGAAAATGCATTAAAAGGAGGGATTTCTTCAGAAACACTATAAATACATATTGTACTTGTCTGAAAACGCACAGAACCTTGAAATAGAAGGTTTCTCACCAAAAAACACATTGGTGAAACCCCTATCTTAAGGCTCTGAGTGTTTGCACACATGTACAACAGGCATGTTTAAACTATAACGTTTTTAGTGAAATCGTGTTTCTCTCGAGGAGAAAACGCGTTTAAAGCCATAAAAAGATTTCACTGTGTTTTGGCATTGACCAAGCTACCAACAACCTAAAAAATGATCAGAACTGGAGAAATGACACATTGACATTGGGTGAAATCATGTAACTCTTAAGGACGTGTTGTAGACTTGTTGAATAGATTCATTTTTCTTGTTTTGTTTGTTTTTGATGAAATTGTGCTTTTCTCGTCGAGAAAAGGCGTTTAACGCGATAAAAAGGTTCAGTGCGTTATGAATACGGGCTAGCTTACCAAAAGTAAAAATGTGAACTAAATAAGGCCGGGAGTCGTTTTTATTGTTTAAAACACGATTTCTCGACCAGAATATGCTTTTTCAAAAAAGCCATGTTCCCATGGCGAGAGACTCGTTTTCTGTGAGAAAATGCATTAAAAGGAGGGATTTCTTCAGAAACACTATAAATACATATTGTACTTGTCTGAAAACGCACAGAACCTTGAAATAGAAGGTTTCTCACCAAAAAACACATTGGTGAAACCCCTATCTTAAGGCTCTGAGTGTTTGCACACATGTACAACAGGCATGTTTAAACTATAACGTTTTTAGTGAAATCGTGTTTCTCTCGAGGAGAAAACGCGTTTAAAGCCATAAAAAGATTTCACTGTGTTTTGGCATTGACCAAGCTACCAACAACCTAAAAAATGATCAGAACTGGAGAAATGACACATTGACATTGGGTGAAATCATGTAACTCTTAAGGACGTGTTGTAGACTTGTTGAATAGATTCATTTTTCTTGTTTTGTTTGTTTTTGATGAAATTGTGCTTTTCTCGTCGAGAAAAGGCGTTTAACGCGATAAAAAGGTTCAGTGCGTTATGAATACGGGCTAGCTTACCAAAAGTAAAAATGTGAACTAAATAAGGCCGGGAGTCGTTTTTATTGTTTAAAACACGATTTCTCGACCAGAATATGCTTTTTCAAAAAAGCCATGTTCCCATGGCGAGAGACTCGTTTTCTGTGAGAAAATGCATTAAAAGGAGGGATTTCGTCAGAAACACTATAAATACATATTGTACTTGTCTGAAAACGCACAGAACCTTGAAATAGAAGGTTTCTCACCAAAAAACACATTGGTGAAACCCCTATCTTAAGGCTCTGAGTGTTTGCACACATGTACAACAGGCATGTTTAAACTATAACGTTTTTAGTGAAATCGTGTTTCTCTCGAGGAGAAAACGCGTTTAAAGCCATAAAAAGATTTCACTGTGTTTTGGCATTGACCAAGCTACCAACAACCTAAAAAATGATCAGAACTGGAGAAATGACACATTGAGATTGGGTGAAATCATGTAACTCTTAAGGACGTGTTGTAGACTTGTTGAATATATTCATTTTTCTTGTTTTGTTTGTTTTTGATGAAATTGTGCTTTTCTCGTCGAGAAAAGGCGTTTAACGCGATAAAAAGGTTCAGTGCGTTATGAATACGGGCTAGCTTACCAAAAGTAAAAATGTGAACTAAATAAGGCCGGGAGTCGTTTTTATTGTTTAAAACACGATTTCTCGACCAGAATATGCTTTTTCAAAAAAGCCATGTTCCCATGGCGAGAGACTCGTTTTCTGTGAGAAAATGCATTAAAAGGAGGGATTTCATCAGAAACACTATAAATACATATTGTACTTGTCTGAAAACGCACAGAACCTTGAAATAGAAGGTTTCTCACCAAAAAACACATTGGTGAAACCCCTATCTTAAGGCTCTGAGTGTTTGCACACATGTACAACAGGCATGTTTAAACTATAACGTTTTTAGTGAAATCGTGTTTCTCTCGAGGAGAAAACGCGTTTAAAGCCATAAAAAGATTTCACTGTGTTTTGGCATTGACCAAGCTACCAACAACCTAAAAAATGATCAGAACTGGAGAAATGACACATTGACATTGGGTGAAATCATGTAACTCTTAAGGACGTGTTGTAGACTTGTTGAATAGATTCATTTTTCTTGTTTTGTTTGTTTTTGATGAAATTGTGCTTTTCTCGTCGAGAAAAGGCGTTTAACGCGATAAAAAGGTTCAGTGCGTTATGAATACGGGCTAGCTTACCAAAAGTAAAAATGTGAACTAAATAAGGCCGGGAGTCGTTTTTATTGTTTAAAACACGATTTCTCGACCAGAATATGCTTTTTCAAAAAAGCCACGTTCCCATGGCGAGAGACTCGTTTTCTGTGAGAAAATGCATTAAAAGGAGGGATTTCGTCAGAAACACTACAAATACATATTGTACTTGTCTGAAAACGCACAGAACCTTGAAATAGAAGGTTTCTCACCAAAAAACACATTGGTGAAACCCCTATCTTAAGGCTCTGAGTGTTTGCACACATGTACAACAGGCATGTTTAAACTATAACGCTTTTAGTGAAATCGTGTTTCTCTCGAGGAGAAAACGCGTTTAAAGCCATAAAAAGATTTCACTGTGTTTTGGCATTGACCAAGCTACCAACAACCTAAAAAATGATCAGAACTGGAGAAATGACACATTGACATTGGGTGAAATCATGTAGCTCTTAAGGACGTGTTGTAGACTTGTTGAATAGATTCATTTTTCTTGTTTTGTTTGTTTTTGATGAAATTGTGCTTTTCTCGTCGAGAAAAGGCGTTTAACGCGATAAAAAGGTTCAGTGCGTTATGAATACGGGCTAGCTTACCAAAAGTAAAAATGTGAACTAAATAAGGCCGGGAGTCGTTTTTATTGTTTAAAACACGATTTCTCGACCAGAATATGCTTTTTCAAAAAAGCCATGTTCCCATGGCGAGAGACTCGTTTTCTGTGAGAAAATGCATTAAAAGGAGGGATTTCGTCAGAAACACTATAAATACATATTGTACTTGTCTGAAAACGCACAGAACCTTGAAATAGAAGGTTTCTCACCAAAAAACACATTGGTGAAACCCCTATCTTAAGGCTCTGAGTGTTTGCACACATGTACAACAGGCATGTTTAAACTATAACGTTTTTAGTGAAATCGTGTTTCTCTCGAGGAGAAAACGCGTTTAAAGCCATAAAAAGATTTCACTGTGTTTTGGCATTGACCAAGCTACCAACAACCTAAAAAATGATCAGAACTGGAGAAATGACACATTGAGATTGGGTGAAATCATGTAACTCTTAAGGACGTGTTGTAGACTTGTTGAATAGATTCATTTTTCTTGTTTTGTTTGTTTTTGATGAAATTGTGCTTTTCTCGTCGAGAAAAGGCGTTTAACGCGATAAAAAGGTTCAGTGCGTTATGAATACGGGCTAGCTTACCAAAAGTAAAAATGTGAACTAAATAAGGCCGGGAGTCGTTTTTATTGTTTAAAACACGATTTCTCGACCAGAATATGCTTTTTCAAAAAAGCCATGTTCCCATGGCGAGAGACTCGTTTTCTGTGAGAAAATGCATTAAAAGGAGGGATTTCGTCAGAAACACTATAAATACATATTGTACTTGTCTGAAAACGCACAGAACCTTGAAATAGAAGGTTTCTCACCAAAAAACACATTGGTGAAACCCCTATCTTAAGGCTCTGAGAGTTTGCACACATGTACAACAGGCATGTTTAAACTATAACGTTTTTAGTGAAATCGTGTTTCTCTCGAGGAGAAAACGCGTTTAAAGCCATAAAAAGATTTCACTGTGTTTTGGCATTGACCAAGCTACCAACAACCTAAAAAATGATCAGAACTGGAGAAATGACACATTGACATTGGGTGAAATCATGTAACTCTTAAGGACGTGTTGTAGACTTGTTGAATATATTCATTTTTCTTGTTTTGTTTGTTTTTGATGAAATTGTGCTTTTCTCGTCGAGAAAAGGCGTTTAACGCGATAAAAAGGTTCAGTGCGTTATGAATACGGGCTAGCTTACCAAAAGTAAAAATGTGAACTAAATAAGGCCGGGAGTCGTTTTTATTGTTTAAAACACGATTTCTCGACCAGAATATGCTTTTTCAAAAAAGCCATGTTCCCATGGCGAGAGACTCGTTTTCTGTGAGAAAATGCATTAAAAGGAGGGATTTCTTCAGAAACACTATAAATACATATTGTACTTGTCTGAAAACGCACAGAACCTTGAAATAGAAGGTTTCTCACCAAAAAACACATTGGTGAAACCCCTATCTTAAGGCTCTGAGTGTTTGCACTCATGTACAACAGGCATGTTTAAACTATAACGTTTTTAGTGAAATCGTGTTTCTCTCGAGGAGAAAACGCGTTTAAAGCCATAAAAAGATTTCACTGTGTTTTGGCATTGACCAAGCTACCAACAACCTAAAAAATGATCAGAACTGGAGAAATGACACATTGACATTGGGTGAAATCATGTAACTCTTAAGGACGTGTTGTAGACTTGTTGAATATATTCATTTTTCTTGTTTTGTTTGTTTTTGATGAAATTGTGCTTTTCTCGTCGAGAAAAGGCGTTTAACGCGATAAAAAGGTTCAGTGCGTTATGAATACGGGCTAGCTTACCAAAAGTAAAAATGTGAACTAAATAAGGCCGGGAGTAGTTTTTATTGTTTAAAACACGATTTCTCGATCAGAATATGCTTTTTCAAAAAAGCCATGTTCCCATGGCGAGAGACTCGTTTTCTGTGAGAAAATGCATTAAAAGGAGGGATTTCATCAGAAACACTATAAATACATATTGTACTTGTCTGAAAACGCACAGAACCTTGAAATAGAAGGTTTCTCACCAAAAAACACATTGGTGAAACCCCTATCTTAAGGCTCTGAGTGTTAGCACACATGTACAACAGGCATGTTTAAACTATAACGTTTTTAGTGAAATCGTGTTTCTCTCGAGGAGAAAACGCGTTTAAAGCCATAAAAAGATTTCACTGTGTTTTGGCATTGACCAAGCTACCAACAACCTAAAAAATGATCAGAACTGGAGAAATGACACACTGACATTGGGTGAAATCATGTAACTCTTAAGGACGTGTTGTAGACTTGTTGAATAGATTCATTTTTCTTGTTTTGTTTGTTTTTGATGAAATTGTGCTTTTCTCGTCGAGAAAAGGCGTTTAACGCGATAAAAAGGTTCAGTGCGTTATGAATACGGGCTAGCTTACCAAAAGTAAAAATGTGAACTAAATAAGGCCGGGAGTCGTTTTTATTGTTTAAAACACGATTTCTCGACCAGAATATGCTTTTTCAAAAAAGCCACGTTCCCATGGCGAGAGACTCGTTTTCTGTGAGAAAATGCATTAAAAGGAGGGATTTCGTCAGAAACACTACAAATACATATTGTACTTGTCTGAAAACGCACAGAACCTTGAAATAGAAGGTTTCTCACCAAAAAACACATTGGTGAAACCCCTATCTTAAGGCTCTGAGTGTTTGCACACATGTACAACAGGCATGTTTAAACTATAACGCTTTTAGTGAAATCGTGTTTCTCTCGAGGAGAAAACGCGTTTAAAGCCATAAAAAGATTTCACTGTGTTTTGGCATTGACCAAGCTACCAACAACCTAAAAAATGATCAGAACTGGAGAAATGACACATTGACATTGGGTGAAATCATGTAGCTCTTAAGGACGTGTTGTAGACTTGTTGAATAGATTCATTTTTCTTGTTTTGTTTGTTTTTGATGAAATTGTGCTTTTCTCGTCGAGAAAAGGCGTTTAACGCGATAAAAAGGTTTAGTGCGTTATGAATACGGGCTAGCTTACCAAAAGTAAAAATGTGAACTAAATAAGGCCGGGAGTCGTTTTTATTGTTTAAAACACGATTTCTCGACCAGAATATGCTTTTTCAAAAAAGCCACGTTCCCATGGCGAGACACTCGTTTTCTGTGAGAAAATGCACTAAAAGGAGGGATTTCATCAGAAACACTATAAATACATATTGTACTTGTCTGAAAACGCACAGAACCTTGAAATAGAAGGTTTCTCACCAAAAAACACATTGGTGAAACCCCTATCTTAAGGCTCTGAGTGTTTGCACACATGTACAACAGGCATGTTTAAACTATAACGTTTTTAGTGAAATCGTGTTTCTCTCGAGGAGAAAACGCGTTTAAAGCCATAAAAAGATTTCACTGTGTTTTGGCATTGACCAAGCTACCAACAACCTAAAAAATGATCAGAACTGGAGAAATTACACATTGACATTGGGTGAAATCATGTAACTCTTAAGGACGTGTTGTAGACTTGTTGAATAGATTCGTTTTTCTTGTTTTGTTTGTTTTTGATGAAATTGTGCTTTTCTCGTCGAGAAAAGGCGTTTAACGCGATAAAAAGGTTCAGTGCGTTATGAATACGGGCTAGCTTACCAAAAGTCAAAATGTGAACTAAATAAGGCCGGGAGTCGTTTTTATTGTTTAAAACACGATTTCTCGACCAGAATATGCTTTTTCAAAAAAGCCATGTTCCCATGGCGAGAGACTCGTTTTCTGTGAGAAAATGCATTAAAAGGAGGGATTTCTTCAGAAACACTATAAATACATATTGTACTTGTCTGAAAACGCACAGAACCTTGAAATAGAAGGTTTCTCACCAAAAAACACATTGGTGAAACCCCTATATTAAGGCTCTGAGTGTTTGCACACATGTACAACAGGCATGTTTAAACTATAACGTTTTTAGTGAAATCGTGTTTCTCTCGAGGAGAAAACGCGTTTAAAGCCATAAAAAGATTTCACTGTGTTTTGGCATTGACCAAGCTACCAACAACCTAAAAAATGATCAGAACTGGAGAAATGACACATTGACATTGGGTGAAATCATGTAACTCTTAAGGACGTGTTGTAGACTTGTTGAATATATTCATTTTTCTTGTTTTGTTTGTTTTTGATGAAATTGTGCTTTTCTCGTCGAGAAAAGGCGTTTAACGCGATAAAAAGGTTCAGTGCGTTATGAATACGGGCTAGCTTACCAAAAGTCAAAATGTGAACTAAATAAGGCCGGGAAGTCGTTTTTATTGTTTAAAACACGATTTCTCGACCAGAATATGCTTTTTCAAAAAAGCCATGTTCCCATGGCGAGAGACTCGTTTTCTGTGAGAAAATGCATTAAAAGGAGGGATTTCATCAGAAACACTATAAATACATATTGTACTTGTCTGAAAACGCACAGAACCTTGAAATAGAAGGTTTCTCACCAAAAAACACATTGGTGAAACCCCTATCTTAAGGCTCTGAGTGTTAGCACACATGTACAACAGGCATGTTTAAACTATAACGTTTTTAGTGAAATCGTGTTTCTCTCGAGGAGAAAACGCGTTTAAAGCCATAAAAAGATTTCACTGTTTTTTGGCATTGACTAAGCTACCAACAACCTAAAAAATGATCAGAACTGGAGAAATGACACATTGACATAGGGTGAAATCATGTAACTCTTAAGGACGTGTTGTAGACTTGTTTAATAGATTCATTTTTCTTGTTTTGTTTGTTTTTGATTAAATTGTGCTTTTCTCGTCGAGAAAAGGCGTTTAACGCGATAAAAAGGTTCAGTGCGTTATGAATACGGGCTAGCTTACCAAAAGTCAAAATGTGAACTAAATAAGGCCGGGAGTCGTTTTTATTGTTTAAAACACGATTTCTCGACCAGAATATGCTTTTTCAAAAAAGCCATGTTCCCATGGCGAGAGACTCGTTTTCTGTGAGAAAATGCACTAAAAGGAGGGATTTCATCAGAAACACTATAAATACATATTGTACTTGTCTGAAAACGCACAGAACCTTGAAATAGAAGGTTTCTCACCAAAAAACACATTGGTGAAACCCCTATCTTAAGGCTCTGAGTGTTTGCACACATGTACAACAGGCATGTTTAAACTATAACGTTTTCAGTGAAATCGTGTTTCTCTCGAGGAGAAAACGCGTTTAAAGCCATAAAAAGATTTCACTGTGTTTTGGCATTGACCAAGCTACCAACAACCTAAAAAATGATCAGAACTGGAGAAATGACACATTGAGATTAGGTGAAATCATGTAACTCTTAAGGACGTGTTGTAGACTTGTTGAATATATTCATTTTTCTTGTTTTGTTTGTTTTTGATGAAATTGTGCTTTTCTCGTCGAGAAAAGGCGTTTAACGCGATAAAAAGGTTCAGTGCGTTATGAATACGGGCTAGCTTACCAAAAGTAAAAATGTGAACTAAATAAGGCCGGGAGTCGTTTTTATTGTTTAAAACACGATTTCTCGACCAGAATATGCTTTTTCAAAAAAGCCATGTTCCCATGGCGAGAGACTCGTTTTCTGTGAGAAAATGCATTAAAAGGAGGGATTTCATCAGAAACACTATAAATACATATTGTACTTGTCTGAAAACGCACAGAACCTTGAAATAGAAGGTTTCTCACCAAAAAACACATTGGTGAAACCCCTATCTTAAGGCTCTGAGTGTTAGCACACATGTACAACAGGCATGTTTAAACTATAACGTTTTTAGTGAAATCGTGTTTCTCTCGAGGAGAAAACGCGTTTAAAGCCATAAAAAGATTTCACTGTGTTTTGGCATTGACCAAGCTACCAACAACCTAAAAAATGATCAGAACTGGAGAAATGACACATTGACATTGGGTGAAATCATGTAACTCTTAAGGACGTGTTGTAGACTTGTTGAATAGATTCATTTTTCTTGTTTTGTTTGTTTTTGATGAAATTGTGCTTTTCTCGTCGAGAAAAGGCGTTTAACGCGATAAAAAGGTTCAGTGCGTTATGAATACGGGCTAGCTTACCAAAAGTAAAAATGTGAACTAAATAAGGCCGGGAGTCGTTTTTATTGTTTAAAACACGATTTCTCGACCAGAATATGCTTTTTCAAAAAAGCCATGTTCCCATGGCGAGAGACTCGTTTTCTGTGAGAAAATGCATTAAAAGGAGGGATTTCATCAGAAACACTATAAATACATATTGTACTTGTCTGAAAACGCACAGAACCTTGAAATAGAAGGTTTCTCACCAAAAAACACATTGGTGAAACCCCTATCTTAAGGCTCTGAGTGTTTGCACACATGTACAACAGGCATGTTTAAACTATAACGTTTTTAGTGAAATCGTGTTTCTCTCGAGGAGAAAACGCGTTTAAAGCCATAAAAAGATTTCACTGTGTTTTGGCATTGACCAAGCTACCAACAACCTAAAAAATGATCAGAACTGGAGAAATGACACATTGACATTGGGTGAAATCATGTAACTCTTAAGGACGTGTTGTAGACTTGTTGAATAGATTCATTTTTCTTGTTTTGTTTGTTTTTGATGAAATTGTGCTTTTCTCGTCGAGAAAAGGCGTTTAACGCGATAAAAAGGTTCAGTGCGTTATGAATACGGGCTAGCTTACCAAAAGTAAAAATGTGAACTAAATAAGGCCGGGAGTCGTTTTTATTGTTTAAAACACGATTTCTCGACCAGAATATGCTTTTTCAAAAAAGCCACGTTCCCATGGCGAGAGACTCGTTTTCTGTGAGAAAATGCATTAAAAGGAGGGATTTCGTCAGAAACACTACAAATACATATTGTACTTGTCTGAAAACGCACAGAACCTTGAAATAGAAGGTTTCTCACCAAAAAACACATTGGTGAAACCCCTATCTTAAGGCTCTGAGTGTTTGCACACATGTACAACAGGCATGTTTAAACTATAACGCTTTTAGTGAAATCGTGTTTCTCTCGAGGAGAAAACGCGTTTAAAGCCATAAAAAGATTTCACTGTGTTTTGGCATTGACCAAGCTACCAACAACCTAAAAAATGATCAGAACTGGAGAAATGACACATTGACATTGGGTGAAATCATGTAACTCTTAAGGACGTGTTGTAGACTTGTTGAATAGATTCATTTTTCTTGTTTTGTTTGTTTTTGATGAAATTGTGCTTTTCTCGTCGATATGGCGACAGGCATGGGCGCAAGTCCATGAATACTGGGATGGCATCCAGCGCTTTACCTGTGCCCCCGTCCATAGGGTTAGTGGTTGTGTCAGGAAAGGCATCCGACGTAAAATTTTGCCAAATCAATATGCAGATTGACAAGACCATACCGGATCGAACAACGGTCAGCATTGGTGCTGTGCCCTCACAGGGTCCTGATGGAAACTGTAAAATCTGCTGTGGCGACCCCTGAAAAACAGGGAAAAAGCTGAAAGAAGGAAGAAGTGCTTTTCTCGTCGAGAAAAGGCGTTTAACGCGATAAAAAGGTTCAGTGCGTTATGAATACGGGCTAGCTTACCAAAAGTAAAAATGTGAACTAAATAAGGCCGGGAGTCGTTTTTATTGTTTAAAACACGATTTCTCGACCAGAATATGCTTTTTCAAAAAAGCCATGTTCCCATGGCGAGAGACTCGTTTTCTGTGAGAAAATGCATTAAAAGGAGGGATTTCGTCAGAAACACTATAAATACATATTGTACTTGTCTGAAAACGCACAGAACCTTGAAATAGAAGGTTTCTCACCAAAAAACACATTGGTGAAACCCCTATCTTAAGGCTCTGAGTGTTTGCACACATGTACAACAGGCATGTTTAAACTATAACGTTTTTAGTGAAATCGTGTTTCTCTCGAGGAGAAAACGCGTTTAAAGCCATAAAAAGATTTCACTGTGTTTTGGCATTGACCAAGCTACCAACAACCTAAAAAATGATCAGAACTGGAGAAATGACACATTGACATTGGGTGAAATCATGTAACTCTTAAGGACGTGTTGTAGACTTGTTGAATATATTCATTTTTCTTGTTTTGTTTGTTTTTGATGAAATTGTGCTTTTCTCGTCGAGAAAAGGCGTTTAACGCGATAAAAAGGTTTAGTGCGTTATGAATACGGGCTAGCTTACCAAAAGTAAAAATGTGAACTAAATAAGGCCGGGAGTCGTTTTTATTGTTTAAAACACGATTTCTCGACCAGAATATGCTTTTTCAAAAAAGCCATGTTCCCATGGCGAGAGACTCGTTTTCTGTGAGAAAATGCATTAAAAGGAGGGATTTCTTCAGAAACACTATAAATACATATTGTACTTGTCTGAAAACGCACAGAACCTTGAAATAGAAGGTTTCTCACCAAAAAACACATTGGTGAAACCCCTATCTTAAGGCTCTGAGTGTTTGCACTCATGTACAACAGGCATGTTTAAACTATAACGTTTTTAGTGAAATCGTGTTTCTCTCGAGGAGAAAACGCGTTTAAAGCCATAAAAAGATTTCACTGTGTTTTGGCATTGACCAAGCTACCAACAACCTAAAAAATGATCAGAACTGGAGAAATGACACATTGACATTGGGTGAAATCATGTAACTCTTAAGGACGTGTTGTAGACTTGTTGAATATATTCATTTTTCTTGTTTTGTTTGTTTTTGATGAAATTGTGCTTTTTTCGTCGAGAAAAGGCGTTTAACGCGATAAAAAGGTTCAGTGCGTTATGAATACGGGCTAGCTTACCAAAAGTAAAAATGTGAACTAAATAAGGCCGGGAGTAGTTTTTATTGTTTAAAACACGATTTCTCGATCAGAATATGCTTTTTCAAAAAAGCCATGTTCCCATGGCGAGAGACTCGTTTTCTGTGAGAAAATGCATTAAAAGGAGGGATTTCATCAGAAACACTATAAATACATATTGTACTTGTCTGAAAACGCACAGAACCTTGAAATAGAAGGTTTCTCACCAAAAAACACATTGGTGAAACCCCTATCTTAAGGCTCTGAGTGTTAGCACACATGTACAACAGGCATGTTTAAACTATAACGTTTTTAGTGAAATCGTGTTTCTCTCGAGGAGAAAACGCGTTTAAAGCCATAAAAAGATTTCACTGTGTTTTGGCATTGACCAAGCTACCAACAACCTAAAAAATGATCAGAACTGGAGAAATGACACATTGACATTGGGTGAAATCATGTAACTCTTAAGGACGTGTTGTAGACTTGTTGAATAGATTCATTTTTCTTGTTTTGTTTGTTTTTGATGAAATTGTGCTTTTCTCGTCGAGAAAAGATGTTTAACGCGATAAAAAGGTTCAGTGCGTTATGAATACGGGCTAGCTTACCAAAAGTAAAAATGTGAACTAAATAAGGCCGGGAGTCGTTTTTATTGTTTAAAACACGATTTCTCGACCAGAATATGCTTTTTCAAAAAAGCCATGTTCCCATGGCGAGAGACTCGTTTTCTGTGAGAAAATGCATTAAAAGGAGGGATTTCATCAGAAACACTATAAATACATATTGTACTTGTCTGAAAACGCACAGAACCTTGAAATAGAAGGTTTCTCACCAAAAAACACATTGGTGAAACCCCTATCTTAAGGCTCTGAGTGTTTGCACACATGTACAACAGGCATGTTTAAACTATAACGTTTTTAGTGAAATCGTGTTTCTCTCGAGGAGAAAACGCGTTTAAAGCCATAAAAAGATTTCACTGTGTTTTGGCATTGACCAAGCTACCAACAACCTAAAAAATGATCAGAACTGGAGAAATGACACATTGAGATTGGGTGAAATCATGTAACTCTTAAGGACGTGTTGTAGACTTGTTGAATAGATTCATTTTTCTTGTTTTGTTTGTTTTTGATGAAATTGTGCTTTTCTCGTCGAGAAAAGGCGTTTAACGCGATAAAAAGGTTCAGTGCGTTATGAATACGGGCTAGCTTACCAAAAGTAAAAATGTGAACTAAATAAGGCCGGGAGTCGTTTTTATTGTTTAAAACACGATTTCTCGACCAGAATATGCTTTTTCAAAAAAGCCATGTTCCCATGGCGAGAGACTCGTTTTCTGTGAGAAAATGCATTAAAAGGAGGGATTTCTTCAGAAACACTATAAATACATATTGTACTTGTCTGAAAACGCACAGAACCTTGAAATAGAAGGTTTCTCACCAAAAAACACATTGGTGAAACCCCTATCTTAAGGCTCTGAGTGTTTGCACACATGTACAACAGGCATGTTTAAACTATAACGTTTTTAGTGAAATCGTGTTTCTCTCGAGGAGAAAACGCGTTTAAAGCCATAAAAAGATTTCACTGTGTTTTGGCATTGACCAAGCTACCAACAACCTAAAAAATGATCAGAACTGGAGAAATGACACATTGAGATTGGGTGAAATCATGTAACTCTTAAGGACGTGTTGTAGACTTGTTGAATATATTCATTTTTCTTGTTTTGTTTGTTTTTGATGAAATTGTGCTTTTCTCGTCGAGAAAAGGCGTTTAACGCGATAAAAAGGTTCAGTGCGTTATGAATACGGGCTAGCTTACCAAAAGTAAAAATGTGAACTAAATAAGGCCGGGAGTCGTTTTTATTGTTTAAAACACGATTTCTCGACCAGAATATGCTTTTTCAAAAAAGCCACGTTCCCATGGCGAGAGACTCGTTTTCTGTGAGAAAATGCATTAAAAGGAGGGATTTCGTCAGAAACACTACAAATACATATTGTACTTGTCTGAAAACGCACAGAACCTTGAAATAGAAGGTTTCTCACCAAAAAACACATTGGTGAAACCCCTATCTTAAGGCTCTGAGTGTTTGCACACATGTACAACAGGCATGTTTAAACTATAACGTTTTTAGTGAAATCGTGTTTCTCTCGAGGAGAAAACGCGTTTAAAGCCATAAAAAGATTTCACTGTGTTTTGGCATTGACCAAGCTACCAACAACCTAAAAAATGATCAGAACTGGAGAAATGACACATTGACATTGGGTGAAATCATGTAACTCTTATGGACGTGTTGTAGACTTGTTGAATAGATTCATTTTTCTTGTTTTGTTTGTTTTTGATGAAATTGTGCTTTTCTCGTCGAGAAAAGGCGTTTAACGCGATAAAAAGGTTCAGTGCGTTATGAATACGGGCTAGCTTACCAAAAGTAAAAATGTGAACTAAATAAGGCCGGGAGTCGTTTTTATTGTTTAAAACACGATTTCTCGACCAGAATATGCTTTTTCAAAAAAGCCATGTTCCCATGGCGAGAGACTCGTTTTCTGTGAGAAAATGCATTAAAAGGAGGGATTTCTTCAGAAACACTATAAATACATATTGTACTTGTCTGAAAACGCACAGAACCTTGAAATAGAAGGTTTCTCACCAAAAAACACATTGGTGAAACCCCTATCTTAAGGCTCTGAGTGTTTGCACACATGTACAACAGGCATGTTTAAACTATAACGTTTTTAGTGAAATCGTGTTTCTCTCGAGGAGAAAACGCGTTTAAAGCCATAAAAAGATTTCACTGTGTTTTGGCATTGACCAAGCTACCAACAACCTAAAAAATGATCAGAACTGGAGAAATGACACATTGACATTGGGTGAAATCATGTAACTCTTAAGGACGTGTTGTAGACTTGTTGAATAGATTCATTTTTCTTGTTTTGTTTGTTTTTGATGAAATTGTGCTTTTCTCGTCGAGAAAAGGCGTTTAACGCGATAAAAAGGTTCAGTGCGTTATGCATATGGCCTAGGTTACCAAAAGTAAAAATGTGAACTAAACAAGGCCGGGAGTCGTTTTTATTGTTTAAAACACGATTTCTCGACCAGAATATGCTTTTTCAAAAAAGCCATGTTCCCATCCCGCCCCGAGCCGCGTCCCTCCACGCCACCTATTCGTCCCGGACGCAGTCCGGCCCCGGGTTCTCTGGGGCCATGCCAGTCAGTTTGCTTGCCACCCGGGTGTCCACCGCACCTTCACCTTTCTGGCTCGGCGTTTCTGGTGGCCCACCATGAGGAACGACGTCAGGGACTTCGTAGGGGCCTGCTCCGTCTGTGCTCGCAGCAAGGCCTCTCACCAGGCACCCACGGGTCTGCTGCAGCCCCTCCCAACTCCAAGCCGGCCCTGGTCCCGTGTGGCGTTGGATTTTGTCTCCGGACTGCCTCCCGCCCAGGGTAACACTGTGATCCTGACAGTGGTGGACCGCTTCAGTAAGGGAGTGCACCTGGTGGCCCTCCCCAGACTCCCATCGGCTTCTGAGACGGCGGACCTCCTGACGAGCCACGTGTTCCGTCTCCACGGCCTTCCCCTGGACGTCGTCTCGGACCGAGGGCCACAGTTCGTCTCCCAGGTATGGCGGGCCTTTTGTAAGGGGTTGGGCGCCTCTGTTAGTCTCTCCTCTGGCTATCACCCACAGACTAACGGACAGACAGAGAGGATGAACCAGAGCGTGGAGTCTGTCCTCCGGTGCGTGGCCGCCAAGAAGCCCAGCTCCTGGAGCCGGTTCCTCCCCTGGGTCGAGTATGCCATCAACTCCCTGGTCAGCTCTGTCACCGGCCTCTCACCTTTTGAGGTGTCCCTGGGCTACCAGCCGCCTCTCTTTGCTGCGCAGGAGTCGGAAGTGGCGGTTCCCTCCGTGCAGGCCCATCTGAACCGGTGTCGTCGCGTCTGGGAGGTGACCAGAGCTGCTCTGCTCAGGGCAGCTGAGCGCGCCAGTCGGGGAGCCAACCGACGCCGGTCCCCAGCACCTACGTACCAACCAGGCCAAAGGGTGTGGCTGTTCTCGAAGGATCTCCCGCTTCAGTCCACCGCGAAGAAGCTGAACCCCCGGTTTGTCGGGCCCTTTGAGATCAGGAAGGTTCTCAGCCCCGCGGCTTAAGCTTCCGGCTTCCTTGAAGACCCATCCCGTGTTTCATGTGTCTCGGGTTAAGCCTGTCTCCCACAGTCCTCTGATGCCTCCGGCCCCGGCTCCGCCTCCCCCTGAGATCGTGGATGGGCACCCTCAGTGGAAGGTCCGCCGGCTGCTGGACGTCCGGCGCCGAGGACGGGGGTTCCAGTATTTGGTGGACTGGGAGGGCTACGGTCCGGAGGAACGTAGCTGGGTCTCCCGCCAGCTCATCCTGGACCCTGGGCTGCTCACTGGGTTCCATCGTTCCCATCCCGACAAGCCGGGCAAGTCGCCTCGTGGCTCCCGTGGAGGGGGGGGGTACTGTTATGGCTCGCTAACCCCGCGCCGTGGCCCGCCCACCCCGCGCCGGCAGCCAATCGGCTCGTCAGGGCCGGGCTTAGTCATCAGGGCTGGGCTTAACTTTGGTGGCCTCCCACGTGCCCGTTGTCAGTTCGTGTTGTAACCTCCCCGCACCCACAGTAGCGGCCATTCTCCTCTCACGGTCCTTTTCTCTACGAACTCATCCCAGCCCTTGGTTCATGTTTTTCCCTTGCAAAGCTTCCCCGTGGAAGTATCCTGCCGTGTTCCCGTTTGGATTACCCGCGAGCCTTTCTCCCCTTGGACTTTCCGTTTTTTTCCTTGTCGCTCATTGCCTTCCTATGTTGACTATTTGTACGCGTAAGGAATAAAGTACGCCAGTTTTCGGCTAACCCCATCTCTGTCTGGTGTCGTGCGCTTGGGGTCTTCCACAAACCCTAACAATTTTCTCACCGCGAAAATGGCTATCAAAATGGCTATAGTTTAAAACGTACATTTTCATTGCCATGAAACTTGCACAACCTTAAAAGTTATGTGTTTTCACCATTATTGAATGTGTTACTTCACAATTTCTAATGATTGTTTGCTTTTCGTAAGGTGGTCAAAATACCTGAGGCAGTGATTTGTTTTTACTGCTTTAAACGCATTTTCTCACCGAGAGACACAATATTTCATCAAAAACGTTTCATTTAAAAATTATGTTTGTTTGGCTATAGTGTTTTCACCTCATTGAATGTTCTTATTCACAATTTCTAATGATTGTTAATATTTGGTGAAAATGCCTGAGGCAGTTATTTGTTTTAATTGCTTTAAACGCATTTTCTCATCGAGAGAGGCACGATTTCATTAAAAACGTCTATTGTACTTGTATGTAAACACAGAAATTCAAAAGAGATTGTTGTGCTCGCGCACCAGAACCTGACCCGTGTGGCGAGACCCAAGACAGACAGACACGAGATGACTTCAAAAGCTACAAAGGGAGGTTTTATTGTGGGAGGGAAATGTATGGTGAAAAAAGGCGTTCTGTTAGTGGGATGTGTGAATAAACTATGTGTGGTGTCCCGTGGTTTGCGTGAATAACTATGTGTGAGTGTTTTTAGCCAATGTGTGGTGCGGTATGTAAATGACCAGGAGGTGTTGAAAAAATGTGCGTGCACCTGGCGAGAAAGTCCAGTCCGTGATCCAAGAGGGGTTGTCCGAGAAAGTCCAGGTCCGAGATCCGGGAAGTCGAGTCCGAAAGGAGGGGTCCAGATAGAGGGACAAGGGGGGAGATCGCAGGAGAGGTCCGGGGAGAGACGTGAAGGTCGCTGGGGACGAGGGAGACGCGGGGAGCCGTGGAAATCGCGGAGGGAGAGTCGCAGGGTTCAGTACGTCGAAGCACTGAGAGACGTTCTGGGAGGCTTCTTGTAGAAGGCTGCCTGATTGCCACAGGTGTGCCTGATGGATGATGGCAAACACCTGGTGCAGTGCAGCGCTCGTCTCCTCAGAGCGCGAGCCGAGCGCTCGGATGTTTCCGGCACGTCCGAGCTGGGGGAGTGGCTTGAACGTGCCGGGGAGGCAGCTCGGGGCGGTGTAAGCACAACAGAGATGATTGATTATTGTTATTTCACAATGTCTAATCATTGTTTGTATTTCTTAGCTTAATCTATACCTAAAGAAGTGAATCGGTTTATCCTCATTGAACGCATTTTCTAGCCTAGAGAAGTACTTTTTATATCAAAATGGCAATAGTTTAAAATGGATATTTTCATTGCCTTGAAACGTACACAACCTTAAAAGTTATGTGTTTTCACCATATTGAACGTGTTACTTCACAATTTCTAATGATTGTTAACATTTGGTAGGGTGGTCAAAATGCCTGAGGGAGTGAATACTTATTGCTTTAAACGCATTTTCTCACCGAGAGACACACGATTTCATCAAAAACGCTGTTTAAAAATTCCTACTGCACCTGTATGCTAACACACCGAAATTCAAAGGAGAAATTTTCTCACCTTATTGTTTTATTTCACAATTTCTCATCATTGCTAATATTTGTTATCGTGTGGCGGACACTATGGGCTATGCCTCTCACCCAGCAGGACTGTGAGCTGGGGGCGTGGTTTACGTTCCCGGGCTCGCCGGGGCAGGGTGGTTCCTGCTGCAGTTGGTTTTTGGAGTTGAGGAATAAACATCAAACTCGCCTTGGTCTCATGTGTTTTTCCTCATTCCTGCCACATTGGTGACCCCGAATTGAACATGTTTGGAGCAGAAGATGTGTGTGAATCCACTTCGGCCACGCCGCCCCAACTCTCTCAGCCGGCCGTTCTCGCCGCAGCTGTGAAGCTCCCGGAGTTCTGGCAGAGCGACCCGGCCTCGTGGTTCCAGCATGTCGAGGCGCTGTTCCACCTGCGTGGAATCTCCGCGGACGACTCCAGATACTATCTGGTCGTCGCTGCGCTGGATCAGCAGTCCACACGCCGGGCCATGCAGCTGTTGCGCGCCCCTCCGCAACACGATAAATACGTCGCCCTCAAACATCTTCTGCTCCGGAGGTACAGCCTATCTGCCGCAGAGAGGGCAGATAGAATCCTTTCCCTATCCGGTTTGGGCGACGGGACGGCTGTGGATCTCATGGACAATATGCTGTCGCTGCTAGGCTCAGACGAAGGTGGGTTCCTTTTCCCGCACGTTTTCTTGCGCCAGCTCCCGTCTGCTGTGCGCGCGGCTTTGGCTAACTCCCCGTGTCTGGCCGCTGTTGACTGCCGAGGTTTGGCTGAGGAGGCCGATCGGGTCCTGCTGGCTACCAGACGGTTCTCTGTGCAGAGTGTGGCATCGGAGCCTCTGCAGCCGACGTCGGAGGACGAGGACCCGGCAGTGGTGGCTGGAGTGACTGCCCGGAGACGGCGCGGGAGAGGCCTCTGTTTCTTCCACCAGCGGTTCGGCGGCAAGGCGAGGCGCTGCGTCCCTCCGTGCACGTTTGAGACGGCGGGAAACTCCAGGGCCAGCGCTCAGTAGCAGCTGTGGGCGGTGGCGGACGTAGTGAGCTGCTCTTCATTGAGGACACGATGTCAGGAAGACGGTTTCTGGTGGACTCAGGCTCGCAAAAGAGCCTACTCCCTCCTGCTAAGACAGACAGGTCGGCCGAAGGCGGCGGCCCACAGTTAAGTGCAGCTAACGGTTCGTCCATTGCGACGTTTGGCACAAGGTTGGTGACTGTTTGCTTCCACGGGCGCCATTTTGAGTGGGACTTTGTAGTGGCCGCCATTACTGTTCCTATTATCGGCGCGGATTTTCTGTGTGCTGATGGTCTGCTGGTTGATGTTTTAAACCGCCGTTTAATTGATGCTGTGTCTTTCGCCACTGTTCCGTGCGAGACAAGGGGAGCCGGGCCGTTAACACACGCTACCTTTTTAGCATTAGGGGATGTTTTTCAGCGTTTGCTGGCGGATTCTCCATCGCTGACTACACCTGCCTTTTCCACCGCGGTTACTAAACACGGGGTACAACATTTCATTCCCACTCTGGGACCGCCAGTTTTTGCACGCGCGCGCGGCGCCTCGACGCGGTAAAATTGGCTACAGCTAAGGAGGAGTTCGCCATCATGGAGCGTCTGGGTATAGTAAGGCGTTCCAACAGCCCGTGGGCCTCGCCGCTTCACATGGTGCCCAAGGCGGATGGGTCGTGGCGCCCTTGCGGCGATTTTCGCCGCCTGAACAACGTCACCGCCAATGACCGCTATCCCATCCCACACATACAGGACTTTTCCATACGCCTGGCAGGTACCACTATTTTCTCTAAGGTGGACCTGGTGCGCGGCTATCATCAGGTTCCCGTGCGCGCAGAGGACGTGCCCAAGACCGCAGTGATCACCCCGTTTGGGCTTTTCGAATTCATGCGCATGCCTTTTGGCTTGAAGGGGGCAGCGCAAACCTTTCAGAGGCTGATGGACTCGGTGTTGCGTGACCTTGATTTCGTGTTTGTTTATCTCGACGACATATTAGTGGCCAGTCCGTCAGCTGACGAGCACCTGGCGCACCTGAAACAGGTTTTCCGTCGTCTGGACGAACACGGCCTGATAGTCAACCCGGCCAAGTGTCAGTTTGGACTGCCGGTGATTGACTTCTTGGGTCACCGCATTTCGCCGCAAGGCGTGGTCCCGTTGCCTTCTAAGGTGCAAGCGGTGGCGGAATTTCCCCGCCCGGTCTCTGTAAAGGCATTGCAGGAATTCTTGGGAATGGTGAATTTCTATAACCGTTTCCTCCCTCGCGATGCCCACCTCCTTCAGCCACTTTACGAAGCCCTGCGGCTTAAGAAGGCTAACGACCCTGTCGACTGGAGTCCCGAACAGGTCCAGGCCTTTGACGGAGCTAAGTGCGCCCTGGCTAACGCTGCCCTCCTCGCCCATCCCACACCCACGGCGTCCATAGCTTTAACAACCGATGCGTCTGACATAGCCGTGGGGGCTGTGGTTGAACAGCGTGTGGCGAATGCGTGGCAGCCACTCGCATTTTTTAGCCGCAAACTGCGAGATAGCGAGCGCAAGTACAGCGTTTTTGACCGGGGGTTGCTGGCACTGCACCTTGCAACCCGGCATTTCCGCTTCCTGCTGGAGGGTCGCCCATTCACGGCTTATGTGGATCATAAGCCGCTGACTTTTGCCGTCTCCAAGGTGACTGAGCCGTGGTCTGCTCGTCAACAGCGCCACCTAGCGGCGATCTCCGAGTTCACAACGGACATTCAGCATGTGGCCGGGAAGTCCAACCCTGTTGCTGATTGTCTGTCGCGTGTGCTTGTGTGTCCTGTGCACCTCGGTGTGGATTTCTCCGCTATGGCTGCCGACCAGCCCAGTGACCCGGACGTCCTTGCCCTTAGGTCAACGCGTACCGGTGTCAAGCTAGAGGACGCTGTGATGCAGGAAGGCAGTCCTGCCCTCCTCTGCGATGTCTCCACCGGCCGTCCCCGCCCCGTTGTTCCAGTGGCCTGGCGCCGTCGAGTTTTCGATTCGATTCACTCCCTCTCGCACCCTGGAGTTCGGGCATCGGTGAAGTTGGTCAGTTCCAAGTTCGTCTGGCCTGGCCTCCGCAAGGACGTCAAGGGGTGGGCAGCTGCATGTGTAGCGTGCCAGCGCGCTAAGGTCCACCAGCACACTAAATTGCCCCTCGAGCCGTTTCCGATCCCGGCCAGACGTTTCGACCACGTGCATGTGGACCTGGTGGGCCCTCTACCTTCTTCACAGGGTTTTACGCACCTGCTCACAATGGTAGATCGGACCACCAGGTGGCCAGAGGTTGTCCCTCTATACTCCACAACATCCTCGGATGTTGCACGCGCTTTTCTTTCCTCCTGGGTCGCCCGTTTCGGCACTCCGTCAGATATCACCTCAGACAGGGGCCCCCAGTTCGTGTCAGAGCTCTGGTCGGCACTTGCGCGATCCTTGGGTGTGCAGGTACACCGCACTACCGCGTATCACCCTCAGGCTAACGGGTTGTGTGAACGTTTTCACCGGTCGCTCAAGGCAGCGCTGTGCGCTGCGCTCTCGGATGGTAACTGGGTGGATCGTTTACCTTGGGTTATGCTCGGGTTGCGTTCGGCTCCTAAGGAGGACCTCGACGCGTCACCCGCTGAGCTGGTGCTCGGTCAGCCACTCCGCGTCCCTGGGGAATTTTTGCCTGGGAGTTCCGCTCCTCGACCCCGTCCGGCCGTTTATCCTTTTTTGTCCGACGGCACTCGGGTTTCAGGCCCCGTTCACCACTGTTTTCCGCGGTCGTTCGTGCCTGCGGAGCTCATGTCGGCTCGTTTTGTTTTTGTACGGCATGATGCTCACCGCTCACCCCTCCAACCCCCATACGATGGCCCATTTCGGGTTCTTGAGACGGGTCCTAAGGGTTTTGTGCTAGATATGGGTGGGCGTAGGGAGCGTGTCACGCTTGATAGGCTTAAACCGGCGCACAGGGGGGCAGGCGAAGTTGTGTTTCCGGCCCAGGTTCCCCGTCGGGGTCGTCCTCCTTCCAGGACCCCGGCAGTGTCTTCACGGGTTCAGCGTTCTGCTTCTCAGCCGGCTTTGGACTGTGTTTCACCTACTATTTCGGCTGAGGGACGGCGCAGCCGTTATGGCAGGCTGCTTAAGCCTCCAGTGAGACACTAAGTTTCTTTCCAGGAGTCCCTTCTGGGTGTTCGGGGGGGGGGGCATGTGTGGCGGACACTAGGGGCTATGCCTCTCACCCAGCAGGACTGTGAGCTGGGGGCGTGGTTTACGTTCCCGGGCTCGCCGGGGCAGGGTTGTTCCTGCTGCAGTTGGTTTTTGGAGTTGAGGAATAAACATCAAACTCGCCTTGGTCTCATGTGTTTTTCCTCATTCCTGCCACAATAGTCTCTTTTGAATTTCTGTGTTTGCTTACACACAGGTATTCTTAAAGTAGGAGTTTTTAATTAAATCGTGGGTCTTTCGGTGAGAAAATACGTTTTAAGCAATAAAAACTAATCACTGCCTCAGGCATTTTGACCAAGCTACCAAATGTCAATAATCATTAGTAATTGTGAATTAACACATTAATTAGTGGGAAAACACATAACTTTCAAGGTTGTGTACGTTTCAAGGCGTTGCAAATATATGTTTTAAACTATAGCCATTTTGATAAATAGTGCTACTCTATGCGAGAAAATGCGTTTAATGAGGATAAACCGATTCACAACTTAAGGCATAGATTAAGATAACAAATGTAAGCAATGATTAGAAATTGTGAAATAACACAATATGATGAGAAATAATCTTTTTTGAATTTCTCTTGTGTTTGCATACAGGTACATTGGCAATTTTTAAACTAAGCGTTTTTTAATTAAATCGTGCGTTTCTCGATGAGAAAATGCGTTTAAAGCAATAAAAACAAATCAGTGCCTCAGGCATTTTGACAAAGCCACCAAATGTTAACAATCATTAGAAATTGTGAATCAACACATTCAATAAGGTGAAAACACTATAGTCATACAATGGTAATTTTTAAACTAAGCGTTTTTATTGAAATCGTGTGTCTCTCGGGGAGAAAATGCGTTTAAAGCAATAAAAAAAAATCACTGCCTAAGGCGTTTTGACCACCCTACCAAATGTACACAATCATTAGAAATGGTGAATTAACACATTCAATAAGATGAAAACACAAAACTTGTATGGTTGTGTACGTTTCAAGGCGCTGAAAATATAAGTTTTAAACTATAGCCATTTTGACATAAATAGTGCTTCTCTAGGTTAGAAAACGCGTTTATGAGCATAAACCTATTCACTACTTAAGGCATAGATTAAGCGAACAAATATTAGCAATGATTAGAAATTTTGAATTAACAAAATAACGTGAGAAACCTTCTCATTTGAATTTCTGTGTGTTTGCATACAGGTACAATAGAAGTTTTTAAACCAGAAGTTTTTAATAAACGTTTTTAATGAAATCGTGCGTCTTTCGATGTGAAAATGCATTTAAAGCAATGATAAGTAATCACTGGCTCAGGCATTTTGACCACCCTACCAAATGTTAACAATCGTTAGAAATTGGGAATTAACACACTCAATAGGGTGAAAACACTACACCCGTACAATGGCAGTTTTTAAACTATACGGTTTTAATGAAATCGTGCGTTTCTCGATGAGAAAATGCGTTTAAAGCAATAAAAACAAATCAGTGCCTCAGGCATTTTGACAAAAATACCAAATGTTAACAATCAATAGAAATTGTGAATCAACACATTCAATAAGGTAAAAACACTATATTCATACAATTGCAATTTTTTAACTAAGCGTTTTTATTGAAATCGTGTGTCTCTCGGTGAGAAAATGCGATTAAATTGATAACAAAAAAGTCACTGCCTCAGGCATTTTGACCACCCTACCAAATGTACACAATCAATAGAAATTGTGAAGTAACACATTCAATAGGGTTTAAACAAATAACTTTTAAGGTTGTGTACGTTTCAAGGCGATGAAAACATACGTTTTAAACTATAGCCATTTTGATTTAAATAGTGCTTCTCTAGGCTAGAAAATGCGTTTAATGAGCATGAACCGATTTCCTGCTTCAGGCATAGATTAAGCTAATAAACATAAAAAATAATTAGAAATTGTGAAATAACACAATAAAGTGAGAAATCTTCCCTTTTGAATTTCTTTGTGTTTGCATACAGGTACAACAGCAATTTTTAAACTATAAGTTTTTAATGAAACCGTGCGTTTCTCGAAGATAAAATGCGTTTAACGCGATAAAAAGGTTTAGTGCTTTATGCATATGGCCTAGGTTACCAAAAGTAAAAATGTGAACTAAACAAGGCCGGGAGTCGTTTTTATTGTTTAAAACACGATTTCTCGACCAGAATATGCTTTTTCAAAAAAGCCATGTTCCCATGGCGAGAGACTCGTTTTCTGTGAGAAAATGCATTAAAAGGAGGGATTTCATCAGAAACACTATAAATACATATTGTACTTGTCTGAAAACGCACAGAACCTTGAAATAGAAGGTTTCTCACCAAAAAACACATTGGTGAAACCCCTATCTTAAGGCTCTGAGTGTTTGCACACATGTACAACAGGCATGTTTAAACTATAACGTTTTTAGTGAAATCGTGTTTCTCTCGAGGAGAAAACGCGTTTAAAGCCATAAAAAGATTTCACTGTGTTTTGGCATTGACCAAGCTACCAACAACCAAAAAAATGACCAGAACTGGAGAAATGACACATTGACATTGGGTGAAATCATGTAACTCTTAAGGACGTGTTGTAGACTTGTTGAATAGATTCATTTTTCTTGTTTTGTTTGTTTTTGATGAAATTGTGCTTTTCTCGTCGTGAAAAGGCTTTTAACGCGATAAAAAGGTTCAGTGCGTTATGAATACGGGCTAGCTTACCAAAAGTAAAAATGTGAACTAAATAAGGCCGGGAGTCGTTTTTATTGTTTAAAACACGATTTCTCGACCAGAATATGCTTTTTCAAAAAAGCCATGTTCTCATTGCGAGAGATTCATTTTCTGTGAGAAAATGCATTTAAAAGGAGGGATTTCGTCAGAAACACTACAAATACATATTGTACTTGTCTGAAAACGCACAGAACCTTGAAATAGAAGGTTTCTCACCAAAAAACACATTGGTGAAACCCCTATCTTAAGGCTCTGAGTGTTTGCACACATGTACAACAGGCATGTTTAAACTATAACGTTTTTAGTGAAATCGTGTTTCTCTCGAGGAGAAAATGCGTTTAAAGCCATAAAAAGATTTCACTGTGTTTTGGCATTGACCAAGCTACCAACAACCTAAAAAATGATCAGAACTGGAGAAATGACACATTGACATTGGGTGAAATCATGTAACTGTTAAGGACGTGTTGTAGACTTGTTGAATAGATTCATTTTTCTTGTTTTGTTTGTTTTTGATGAAATTGTGCTTTTCTCGTCGAGAAAAGGCGTTTAACGCGATAAAAAGGTTCAGTGCGTTATGAATACGGGCTAGCTTACCAAAAGTAAAAATGTGAACTAAGTAAGGCCGGGAGTCGTTTTTATTGTTTAAAACACGATTTCTCGACCAGAATATGCTTTTTCAAAAAAGCCATGTTCCCATGGCGAGAGACTCGTTTTCTGTGAGAAAATGCATTAAAAGGAGGGATTTCATCAGAAACACTTTAAATACATATTGTACTTGTCTGAAAACGCACAGAACCTTGAAATAGAAGGTTTCTCACCAAAAAACACATTGGTGAAACCCCTATCTTAAGGCTCTGAGTGTTTGCACACATGTACAACAGGCATGTTTAAACTATAACGTTTTTAGTGAAATCGTGTTTCTCTCGAGGAGAAAACGCGTTTAAAGCCATAAAAAGATTTCACTGTGTTTTGGCATTGACCAAGCTACCAACAACCTAAAAAATGATCAGAACTGGAGAAATGACACATTGACATTGGGTGAAATCATGTAACTCTTAAGGACGTGTTGTAGACTTGTTGAATAGATTCATTTTTTTGTTTTGTTTGTTTTTGATGAAATTGTGCTTTTCTCGTCGAGAAAAGGCTTTTAACGCGATAAAAAGGTTCAGTGCGTTATGAATACGGGCTAGCTTACCAAAAGTAAAAATGTGAACTAAATAAGGCCGGGAGTCGTTTTTATTGTTTAAAACACGATTTCTCGACCAGAATATGCTTTTTCAAAAAAGCCATGTTCTCATTGCGAGAGACTCATTTTATGTGAGAAAATGCATTTAAAAGGAGGGATTTCGTCAGAAACACTACAAATACATATTGTACTTGTCTGAAAACGCACAGAACCTTGACATAGAAAGTTTCTCACCAAAAAACACATTGGTGAAACCCCTATCTTAAGGCTCTGAGTGTTTGCACACATGTACAACAGGCATGTTTAAACTATAACGTTTTTAGTGAAATCGTGTTTCTCTCGAGGAGAAAACGCGTTTAAAGCCATAAAAAGATTTCACTGTGTTTTGGCATTGACCAAGCTACCAACAACCTAAAAAATGATCAGAACTGGAGAAATGACACATTGACATTGGGTGAAATCATGTAACTCTTAAGGACGTGTTGTAGACTTGTTGAATAGATTCATTTTTTTGTTTTGTTTGTTTTTGATGAAATTGTGCTTTTCTCGTCGAGAAAAGGCTTTTAACGCGATAAAAAGGTTCAGTGCGTTATGAATACGGGCTAGCTTACCAAAAGTAAAAATGTGAACTAAATAAGGCCGGGAGTCGTTTTTATTGTTTAAAACACGATTTCTCGACCAGAATATGCTTTTTCAAAAAAGCCATGTTCCCATGGCGAGAGACTCGTTTTCTGTGAGAAAATGCATTAAAAGGAGGGATTTCGTCAGAAACACTACAAATACATATTGTACTTGTCTGAAAACGCACAGAACCTTGAAATAGAAGGTTTCTCACCAAAAAACACATTGGTGAAACCCCTATCTTAAGGCTCTGAGTGTTTGCACACATGTACAACAGGCATGTTTAAACTATAACGTTTTTAGTGAAATCGTGTTTCTCTCAAGGAGAAAACGCGTTTAAAGCCATAAAAAGATTTCACTGTGTTTTGGCATTGACCAAGCTACCAACAACCAAAAAATGATCAGAACTGGAGAAATGACACATTGACATTGGGTGAAATCATGTAACTCTTAAGGACGTGTTGTAGACTTGTTGAATAGATTCATTTTTCTTGTTTTGTTTGTTTTTGATGAAATTGTGCTTTTCTCGTCGAGAAAAGGCTTTTAACGCGATAAAAAGGTTCAGTGCGTTATGAATACGGGCTAGCTTACCAAAAGTAAAAATGTGAACTAAATAAGGCCGGGAGTCGTTTTTATTGTTTAAAACACGATTTCTCGACCAGAATATGCTTTTTCAAAAAAGCCATGTTCTCATTGCGAGAGACTCATTTTCTGTGAGAAAATGCATTTAAAAGGAGGGATTTCGTCAGAAACACTACAAATACATATTGTACTTGTCTGAAAACGCACAGAACCTTGAAATAGAAGGTTTCTCACCAAAAAACACATTGGTGAAACCCCTATCTTAAGGCTCTGAGTGTTTGCACACATGTACAACAGGCATGTTTAAACTATAACGTTTTTAGTGAAATCGTGTTTCTCTCGAGGAGAAAACGCGTTTAAAGCCATAAAAAGATTTCACTGTGTTTTGGCATTGACCAAGCTACCAACAACCTAAAAAATGATCAGAACTGGAGAAATGACACATTGACATTGGGTGAAATCATGTAACTCTTAAGGACGTGTTGTAGACTTGTTGAATAGATTCATTTTTTTGTTTTGTTTGTTTTTGATGAAATTGTGCTTTTCTCGTCGAGAAAAGGCTTTTAACGCGATAAAAAGGTTCAGTGCGTTATGAATACGGGCTAGCTTACCAAAAGTAAAAATGTGAACTAAATAAGGCCGGGAGTCGTTTTTATTGTTTAAAACACGATTTCTCGACCAGAATATGCTTTTTCAAAAAAGCCATGTTCCCATGGCGAGAGACTCGTTTTCTGTGAGAAAATGCATTAAAAGGAGGGATTTCATCAGAAACACTTTAAATACATATTGTACTTGTCTGAAAACGCACAGAACCTTGAAATAGAAGGTTTCTCACCAAAAAACACATTGGTGAAACCCCTATCTTAAGGCTCTGAGTGTTTGCACACATGTACAACAGGCATGTTTAAACTATAACGTTTTTAGTGAAATCGTGTTTCTCTCGAGGAGAAAATGCGTTTAAAGCCATAAAAAGATTTCACTGTGTTTTGGCATTGACCAAGCTACCAACAACCTAAAAAATGATCAGAACTGGAGAAATGACACATTGACATTGGGTGAAATCATGTAACTCTTAAGGGACGTGTTGTAGACTTGTTGAATAGATTCATTTTTCTTGTTTTGTTTGTTTTTGATGAAATTGTGCTTTTCTCGTCGAGAAAAGGCGTTTAACGCGATAAAAAGGTTCAGTGCGTTTTGAATACGGGCTAGCTTACCAAAAGTAAAAATGTGAACTAAATAAGGCCGGGAGTCGTTTTTATTGTTTAAAACACGATTTCTTAACCAGAATATGCTTTTTCAAAAAAGCCATGTTCCCATGGCGAGAGACTCGTTTTCTGTGAGAAAATGCATTAAAAGGAGGGATTTCATCAGAAACACTTTAAATACATATTGTACTTGTCTGAAAACGCACAGAACCTTGAAATAGAAGGTTTCTCACCAAAAAACACATTGGTGAAACCCCTATCTTAAGGCTCTGAGTGTTTGCACACATGTACAACAGGCATGTTTAAACTATAACGTTTTTAGTGAAATCGTGTTTCTCTCAAGGAGAAAACGCGTTTAAAGCCATAAAAAGATTTCACTGTGTTTTGGCATTGACCAAGCTACCAACAACCAAAAAATGATCAGAACTGGAGAAATGACACATTGACATTGGGTGAAATCATGTAACTCTTAAGGACGTGTTGTAGACTTGTTGAATAGATTCATTTTTCTTGTTTTGTTTGTTTTTGATGAAATTGTGCTTTTCTCGTCGAGAAAAGGCTTTTAACGCGATAAAAAGGTTCAGTGCGTTATGAATACGGGCTAGCTTACCAAAAGTAAAAATGTGAACTAAATAAGGCCGGGAGTCGTTTTTATTGTTTAAAACACGATTTCTCGACCAGAATATGCTTTTTCAAAAAAGCCATGTTCTCATTGCGAGAGACTCATTTTCTGTGAGAAAATGCATTTAAAAGGAGGGATTTCGTCAGAAACACTACAAATACATATTGTACTTGTCTGAAAACGCACAGAACCTTGAAATAGAAGGTTTCTCACCAAAAAACACATTGGTGAAACCCCTATCTTAAGGCTCTGAGTGTTTGCACACATGTACAACAGGCATGTTTAAACTATAACGTTTTTAGTGAAATCGTGTTTCTCTCGAGGAGAAAACGCGTTTAAAGCCATAAAAAGATTTCACTGTGTTTTGGCATTGACCAAGCTACCAACAACCTAAAAAATGATCAGAACTGGAGAAATGACACATTGACATTGGGTGAAATCATGTAACTCTTAAGGACGTGTTGTAGACTTGTTGAATAGATTCATTTTTTTGTTTTGTTTGTTTTTGATGAAATTGTGCTTTTCTCGTCGAGAAAAGGCTTTTAACGCGATAAAAAGGTTCAGTGCGTTATGAATACGGGCTAGCTTACCAAAAGTAAAAATGTGAACTAAATAAGGCCGGGAGTCGTTTTTATTGTTTAAAACACGATTTCTCGACCAGAATATGCTTTTTCAAAAAAGCCATGTTCCCATGGCGAGAGACTCGTTTTCTGTGAGAAAATGCATTAAAAGGAGGGATTTCATCAGAAACACTTTAAATACATATTGTACTTGTCTGAAAACGCACAGAACCTTGAAATAGAAGGTTTCTCACCAAAAAACACATTGGTGAAACCCCTATCTTAAGGCTCTGAGTGTTTGCACACATGTACAACAGGCATGTTTAAACTATAACGTTTTTAGTGAAATCGTGTTTCTCTCGAGGAGAAAATGCGTTTAAAGCCATAAAAAGATTTCACTGTGTTTTGGCATTGACCAAGCTACCAACAACCTAAAAAATGATCAGAACTGGAGAAATGACACATTGACATTGGGTGAAATCATGTAACTCTTAAGGGACGTGTTGTAGACTTGTTGAATAGATTCATTTTTCTTGTTTTGTTTGTTTTTGATGAAATTGTGCTTTTCTCGTCGAGAAAAGGCGTTTAACGCGATAAAAAGGTTCAGTGCGTTTTGAATACGGGCTAGCTTACCAAAAGTAAAAATGTGAACTAAATAAGGCCGGGAGTCGTTTTTATTGTTTAAAACACGATTTCTTAACCAGAATATGCTTTTTCAAAAAAGCCATGTTCCCATGGCGAGAGACTCGTTTTCTGTGAGAAAATGCATTAAAAGGAGGGATTTCATCAGAAACACTATAAATACATATTGTACTTGTCTGAAAACGCACAGAACCTTGAAATAGAAGGTTTCTCACCAAAAAACACATTGGTGAAACCCCTATCTTAAGGCTCTGAGTGTTTGCACACATGTACAACAGGCATGTTTAAACTATAACGTTTTTAGTGAAATCGTGTTTCTCTCGAGGAGAAAACGCGTTTAAAGCCATAAAAAGATTTCACTGTGTTTTGGCATTGACCAAGCTACCAACAACCAAAAAAATGATCAGAACTGGAGAAATGACACATTGACATTGGGTGAAATCATGTAACTCTTAAGGACGTGTTGTAGACTTGTTGAATAGATTCATTTTTCTTGTTTTGTTTGTTTTTGATGAAATTGTGCTTTTCTCGTCGAGAAAAGGCGTTTAACGCGATAAAAAGGTTCAGTGCGTTATGAATACGGGCTAGCTTACCAAAAGTAAAAATGTGAACTAAATAAGGCCGGGAGTCGTTTTTATTGTTTAAAACACGATTTCTCGACCAGAATATGCTTTTTCAAAAAAGCCATGTTCTCATTGCGAGAGACTCGTTTTCTGTGAGAAAATGCATTTAAAAGGAGGGATTTCGTCAGAAACACTACAAATACATATTGTACTTGTCTGAAAACGCACAGAACCTTGAAATAGAAGGTTTCTCACCAAAAAACACATTGGTGAAACCCCTATCTTAAGGCTCTGAGTGTTTGCACACATGTACAACAGGCATGTTTAAACTATAACGTTTTTAGTGAAATCGTGTTTCTCTCGAGGAGAAAATGCGTTTAAAGCCATAAAAAGATTTCACTGTGTTTTGGCATTGACCAAGCTACCAACAACCAAAAAAATGATCAGAACTGGAGAAATGACACATTGACATTGGCTGAAATCATGTAACTCTTAAGGACGTGTTGTAGACTTGTTGAATAGATTCATTTATCTTGTTTTGTTTGTTTTTGATGAAATTGTGCTTTTCTCGTCGAGAAAAGGCGTTTAACGCGATAAAAAGGTTCAGTGCGTTATGAATACGGGCTAGCTTACCAAAAGTAAAAATGTGAACTAAATAAGGCCGGGAGTCGTTTTTATTTTTTAATACACGATTTCTCGACCAGAATATGCTTTTTCAAAAAAGCCATGTTCTCATTGCGAGAGACTCATTTTCTGTGAGAAAATGCATTTAAAAGGAGGGATTTCGTCAGAAACACTACAAATACATATTGTACTTGTCTGAAAACGCACAGAACCTTGAAATAGAAGGTTTCTCACCAAAAAACACATTGGTGAAACCCCTATCTTAAGGCTCTGAGTGTTTGCACACATGTACAACAGGCATGTTTAAACTATAACGTTTTTAGTGAAATCGTGTTTCTCTCGAGGAGAAAACGCGTTTAAAGCCATAAAAAGATTTCACTGTGTTTTGGCATTGACCAAGCTACCAACAACCAAAAAAATGATCAGAACTGGAGAAATGACACATTGACATTGGGTGAAATCATGTAACTGTTAAGGACGTGTTGTAGACTTGTTGAATAGATTCATTTTTCTTGTTTTGTTTGTTTTTGATGAAATTGTGCTTTTCTCGTCGAGAAAAGGCGTTTAACGCGATAAAAAGGTTCAGTGCGTTATGAATACGGGCTAGCTTACCAAAAGTAAAAATGTGAACTAAATAAGGCCGGGAGTCGTTTTTATTTTTTAAAACACGATTTCTCGACCAGAATATGCTTTTTCAAAAAAGCCATGTTCTCATTGCGAGAGACTCGTTTTCTGTGAGAAAATGCATTTAAAAGGAGGGATTTCGTCAGAAACACTACAAATACATATTGTACTTGTCTGAAAACGCACAGAACCTTGAAATATAAGGTTTCTCACCAAAAAACACATTGGTGAAACCCCTATCTTAAGGCTCTGAGTGTTTGCACACATGTACAACAGGCATGTTTAAACTATAACGTTTTTAGTGAAATCGTGTTTCTCTCGAGGAGAAAATGCGTTTAAAGCCATAAAAAGATTTCACTGTGTTTTGGCATTGACCAAGCTACCAACAACCTAAAAAATGATCAGAACTGGAGAAATGACACATTGACATTGGGTGAAATCATGTAACTCTTAAGGACGTGTTGTAGACTTGTTGAATAGATTCATTTTTCTTGTTTTGTTTGTTTTTGATGAAATTGTGCTGATCTCGTCGAGAAAAGGCGTTTAACGCGATAAAAAGGTTCAGTGCGTTATGAATACGGGCTAGCTTACCAAAAGTAAAAATGTGAACTAAATAAGGCCGGGAGTCGTTTTTATTGTTTAAAACACGATTTCTCGACCAGAATATGCTTTTTCAAAAAAGCCATGTTCTCATTGCGAGAGACTCATTTTCTGTGAGAAAATGCATTTAAAAGGAGGGATTTCGTCAGAAACACTACAAATACATATTGTACTTGTCTGAAAACGCACAGAACCTTGAAATAGAAAGTTTCTCACCAAAAAACACATTGGTGAAACCCCTATCTTAAGGCTCTGAGTGTTTGCACACATGTACAACAGGCATGTTTAAACTATAACGTTTTTAGTGAAATCGTGTTTCTCTCGAGGAGAAAACGCGTTTAAAGCCATAAAAAGATTTCACTGTGTTTTGGCATTGACCAAGCTACCAACAACCTAAAAAATGATCAGAACTGGAGAAATGACACATTGACATTGGGTGAAATCATGTAACTCTTAAGGACGTGTTGTAGACTTGTTGAATAGATTCATTTTTTTGTTTTGTTTGTTTTTGATGAAATTGTGCTTTTCTCGTCGAGAAAAGGCTTTTAACGCGATAAAAAGGTTCAGTGCGTTATGAATACGGGCTAGCTTACCAAAAGTAAAAATGTGAACTAAATAAGGCCGGGAGTCGTTTTTATTGTTTAAAACACGATTTCTCGACCAGAATATGCTTTTTCAAAAAAGCCATGTTCCCATGGCGAGAGACTCGTTTTCTGTGAGAAAATGCATTAAAAGGAGGGATTTCATCAGAAACACTTTAAATACATATTGTACTTGTCTGAAAACGCACAGAACCTTGAAATAGAAGGTTTCTCACCAAAAAACACATTGGTGAAACCCCTATCTTAAGGCTCTGAGTGTTTGCACACATGTACAACAGGCATGTTTAAACTATAACGTTTTTAGTGAAATCGTGTTTCTCTCGAGGAGAAAACGCGTTTAAAGCCATAAAAAGATTTCACTGTGTTTTGGCATTGACCAAGCTACCAACAACCAAAAAAATGATCAGAACTGGAGAAATGACACATTGACATTGGGTGAAATCATGTAACTCTTAAGGACGTGTTGTAGACTTGTTGAATAGATTCATTTTTCTTGTTTTGTTTGTTTTTGATGAAATTGTGCTTTTCTCGTCGAGAAAAGGCGTTTAACGCGATAAAAAGGTTCAGTGCGTTATGAATACGGGCTAGCTTACCAAAAGTAAAAATGTGAACTAAATAAGGCCGGGAGTCGTTTTTATTGTTTAAAACACGATTTCTCGACCAGAATATGCTTTTTCAAAAAAGCCATGTTCTCATTGCGAGAGACTCGTTTTCTGTGAGAAAATGCATTTAAAAGGAGGGATTTCGTCAGAAACACTACAAATACATATTGTACTTGTCTGAAAACGCACAGAACCTTGAAATAGAAGGTTTCTCACCAAAAAACACATTGGTGAAACCCCTATCTTAAGGCTCTGAGTGTTTGCACACATGTACAACAGGCATGTTTAAACTATAACGTTTTTAGTGAAATCGTGTTTCTCTCGAGGAGAAAATGCGTTTAAAGCCATAAAAAGATTTCACTGTGTTTTGGCATTGACCAAGCTACCAACAACCAAAAAAATGATCAGAACTGGAGAAATGACACATTGACATTGGCTGAAATCATGTAACTCTTAAGGACGTGTTGTAGACTTGTTGAATAGATTCATTTATCTTGTTTTGTTTGTTTTTGATGAAATTGTGCTTTTCTCGTCGAGAAAAGGCGTTTAACGCGATAAAAAGGTTCAGTGCGTTATGAATACGGGCTAGCTTACCAAAAGTAAAAATGTGAACTAAATAAGGCCGGGAGTCGTTTTTATTTTTTAATACACGATTTCTCGACCAGAATATGCTTTTTCAAAAAAGCCATGTTCTCATTGCGAGAGACTCATTTTCTGTGAGAAAATGCATTTAAAAGGAGGGATTTCGTCAGAAACACTACAAATACATATTGTACTTGTCTGAAAACGCACAGAACCTTGAAATAGAAGGTTTCTCACCAAAAAACACATTGGTGAAACCCCTATCTTAAGGCTCTGAGTGTTTGCACACATGTACAACAGGCATGTTTAAACTATAACGTTTTTAGTGAAATCGTGTTTCTCTCGAGGAGAAAACGCGTTTAAAGCCATAAAAAGATTTCACTGTGTTTTGGCATTGACCAAGCTACCAACAACCAAAAAAATGATCAGAACTGGAGAAATGACACATTGACATTGGGTGAAATCATGTAACTGTTAAGGACGTGTTGTAGACTTGTTGAATAGATTCATTTTTCTTGTTTTGTTTGTTTTTGATGAAATTGTGCTTTTCTCGTCGAGAAAAGGCGTTTAACGCGATAAAAAGGTTCAGTGCGTTATGAATACGGGCTAGCTTACCAAAAGTAAAAATGTGAACTAAATAAGGCCGGGAGTCGTTTTTATTTTTTAAAACACGATTTCTCGACCAGAATATGCTTTTTCAAAAAAGCCATGTTCTCATTGCGAGAGACTCGTTTTCTGTGAGAAAATGCATTTAAAAGGAGGGATTTCGTCAGAAACACTACAAATACATATTGTACTTGTCTGAAAACGCACAGAACCTTGAAATAGAAGGTTTCTCACCAAAAAACACATTGGTGAAACCCCTATCTTAAGGCTCTGAGTGTTTGCACACATGTACAACAGGCATGTTTAAACTATAACGTTTTTAGTGAAATCGTGTTTCTCTCGAGGAGAAAACGCGTTTAAAGCCATAAAAAGATTTCACTGTGTTTTGGCATTGACCAAGCTACCAACAACCAAAAAAATGATCAGAACTGGAGAAATGACACATTGACATTGGGTGAAATCATGTAACTCTTAAGGACGTGTTGTAGACTTGTTGAATAGATTCATTTTTCTTGTTTTGTTTGTTTTTGATGAAATTGTGCTGATCTCGTCGAGAAAAGGCGTTTAACGCGATAAAAAGGTTCAGTGCGTTATGAATACGGGCTAGCTTACCAAAAGTAAAAATGTGAACTAAATAAGACCGGGAGTCGTTTTTATTGTTTAAAACACGATTTCTCGACCAGAATATGCTTTTTCAAAAAAGCCATGTTCTCATTGCGAGAGACTCGTTTTCTGTGAGAAAATGCATTTAAAAGGAGGGATTTCGTCAGAAACACTACAAATACATATTGTACTTGTCTGAAAACGCACAGAACCTTGAAATAGAAGGTTTCTCACCAAAAAACACATTGGTGAAACCCCTATCTTAAGGCTCTGAGTGTTTGCACACATGTACAACAGGCATGTTTAAACTATAACGTTTTTAGTGAAATCGTGTTTCTCTCGAGGAGAAAACGCGTTTAAAGCCATAAAAAGATTTCACTGTGTTTTGGCATTGACCAAGCTACCAACAACCAAAAAAATGATCAGAACTGGAGAAATGACACATTGACATTGGGTGAAATCATGTAACTCTTAAGGACGTGTTGTAGACTTGTTGAATAGATTCATTTTTCTTGTTTTGTTTGTTTTTGATGAAATTGTGCTTTTCTCGTCGAGAAAAGGCGTTTAACGCGATAAAAAGGTTCAGTGCGTTATGAATACGGGCTAGCTTACCAAAAGTAAAAATGTGAACTAAATAAGGCCGGGAGTCGTTTTTATTTTTTAAAACACGATTTCTCGACCAGAATATGCTTTTTCAGAAAAGCCATGTTCTCATTGCGAGAGACTCATTTTCTGTGAGAAAATGCATTTAAAAGGAGGGATTTCGTCAGAAACACTACAAATACATATTGTACTTGTCTGAAAACGCACAGAACCTTGAAATAGAAGGTTTCTCACCAAAAAACACATTGGTGAAACCCCTATCTTAAGGCTCTGAGTGTTTGCACACATGTACAACAGGCATGTTTAAACTATAACGTTTTTAGTGAAATCGTGTTTCTCTCGAGGAGAAAATGCGTTTAAAGCCATAAAAAGATTTCACTGTGTTTTGGCATTGACCAAGCTACCAACAACCTAAAAAATGATCAGAACTGGAGAAATGACACATTGACATTGGGTGAAATCATGTAACTGTTAAGGACGTGTTGTAGACTTGTTGAATAGATTCATTTTTCTTGTTTTGTTTGTTTTTGATGAAATTGTGCTTTTCTCGTCGAGAAAAGGCGTTTAACGCGATAAAAAGGTTCAGTGCGTTATGAATACGGGCTAGCTTACCAAAAGTAAAAATGTGAACTAAATAAGGCCGGGAGTCGTTTTTATTGTTTAAAACACGATTTCTCGACCAGAATATGCTTTTTCAAAAAAGCCATGTTCTCATGGCGAGAGACTCGTTTTCTGTGAGAAGATGCATTTAAAAGGAGGGATTTCGTCAGAAACACTACAAATACATATTGTACTTGTCTGAAAACGCACAGAACCTTGAAATAGAAGGTTTCTCACCTAAAAACACATTGGTGAAACCCCTATCTTAAGGCTCTGAGTGTTTGCACACATGTACAACAGGCATGTTTAAACTATAACGTTTTTAGTGAAATCGTGTTTCTCTCGAGGAGAAAACGCGTTTAAAGCCATAAAAAGATTTCACTGTGTTTTGGCATTGACCAAGCTACCAACAACCTAAAAAATGATCAGAACTGGAGAAATGACACATTGACATTGGGTGAAATCATGTAACTCTTAAGGACGTGTTATAGACTTGTTGAATAGATTCATTTTTCTTGTTTTGTTTGTTTTTGATGAAATTGTGCTTTTCTCGTCGAGAAAAGGCGTTTAACGCGATAAAAAGGTTCAGTGCCTTATGAATACGGGCTAGCTTACCAAAAGTAAAAATGTGAACTAAATAAGGCCGGGAGTCGTTTTTATTGTTTAAAACACGATTTCTCGACCAGAATATGCTTCTTCAAAAAAGCCATGTTCCCATGGCGAGAGACTCGTTTTCTGTGAGAAAATGCATTAAAAGGAGGGATTTCATCAGAAACACTATAAATACATATTGTACTTGTCTGAAAACGCACAGAACCTTGAAATAGAAGGTTTCTCACCAAAAAACACATTGGTGAAACCCCTATCTTAAGGCTCTGAGTGTTTGCACACATGTACAACAGGCATGTTTAAACTATAACGTTTTTAGTGAAATCGTGTTTCTCTCGAGGAGAAAATGCGTTTAAAGCCATAAAAAGATTTCACTGTGTTTTGGCATTGACCAAGCTACCAACAACCTAAAAAATGATCAGAACTGGAGAAATGACACATTGACATTGGGTGAAATCATGTAACTGTTAAGGACGTGTTGTAGACTTGTTGAATAGATTCATTTTTCTTGTTTTGTTTGTTTTTGATGAAATTGTGCTTTTCTCGTCGAGAAAAGGCGTTTAACGCGATAAAAAGGTTCAGTGCGTTATGAATACGCGCTAGCTTACCAAAAGTAAAAATGTGAACTAAATAAGGCCGGGAGTCGTTTTTATTGTTTAAAACACGATTTCTCGACCAGAATATGCTTTTTCAAAAAAGCCATGTTCTCATGGCGAGAGACTCATTTTCTGTGAGAAGATGCATTTAAAAGGAGGGATTTCGTCAGAAACACTACAAATACATATTGTACTTGTCTGAAAACGCACAGAACCTTGAAATAGAAGGTTTCTCACCAAAAAACACATTGGTGAAACCCCTATCTTAAGGCTCTGAGTGTTTGCACACATGTACAACAGGCATGTTTAAACTATAACGTTTTTAGTGAAATCGTGTTTCTCTCGAGGAGAAAACGCGTTTAAAGCCATAAAAAGATTTCACTGTGTTTTGGCATTGACCAAGCTACCAACAACCTAAAAAATGATCAGAACTGGAGAAATGACACATTGACATTGGGTGAAATCATGTAACTCTTAAGGACGTGTTATAGACTTGTTGAATAGATTCATTTTTCTTGTTTTGTTTGTTTTTGATGAAATTGTGCTTTTCTCGTCGAGAAAAGGCGTTTAACGCGATAAAAAGGTTCAGTGCCTTATGAATACGGGCTAGCTTACCAAAAGTAAAAATGTGAACTAAATAAGGCCGGGAGTCGTTTTTATTGTTTAAAACACGATTTCTCGACCAGAATATGCTTTTTCAAAAAAGCCATGTTCCCATGGCGAGAGACTCGTTTTCTGTGAGAAAATGCATTAAAAGGAGGGATTTAATCAGAAACACTATAAATACATATTGTACTTGTCTGAAAACGCACAGAACCTTGAAATAGAAGGTTTCTCACCAAAAAACACTTTGGTGAAACCCCTATCTTAAGGCTCTGAGTGTTTGTACACATGTACAACAGGCATGTTTAAACTATAACGTTTTTAGTGAAATCGTGTTTCTCTCGAGGAGAAAACGCGTTTAAAGCCATAAAAAGATTTCACTGTGTTTTGGCATTGACCAAGCTACCAACAACCTAAAAAATGATCAGAACTGGAGAAATGACACATTGACATTGGGTGAAATCATGTAACTCTTAAGGACGTGTTGCAGACTTGTTGAATAGATTCATTTTTCTTGTTTTGTTTGTTTTTGATGAAATTGTGCTTTTCTCGTCGAGAAAAGGCGTTTAACGCGATAAAAAGGTTCAGTGCCTTATGAATACGGGCTAGCTTACCAAAAGTAAAAATGTGAACTAAATAAGGCCGGGAGTCGTTTTTATTGTTTAAAACACGATTTCTCGACCAGAATATGCTTTTTCAAAAAAGCCATGTTCCCATGGCGAGAGACTCGTTTTCTGTGAGAAAATGCATTAAAAGGAGGGATTTAATCAGAAACACTATAAATACATATTGTACTTGTCTGAAAACGCACAGAACCTTGAAATAGAAGGTTTCTCACCAAAAAACACATTGGTGAAACTCCTATCTTAAGGCTCTGAGTGTTTGCACACATGTACAACAGGCATGTTTAAACTATAACGTTTTTAGTGAAATCGTGTTTCTCTCGAGGAGAAAATGCGTTTAAAGCCATAAAAAGATTTCACTGTGTTTTGGCATTGACCAAGCTACCAACAACCTAAAAAATGATCAAAACTGGAGAAATGACACATTGACATTGGGTGAAATCATGTAACTGTTAAGGACGTGTTGTAGACTTGTTGAATAGATTCATTTTTCTTGTTTTGTTTGTTTTTGATGAAATTGTGCTTTTCTCGTTGAGAAAAGTTGTTTAACGCGATAAAAAGGTTTAGTGCGTTATGAATACGGGCTAGCCTACCAAAAGTAAAAATGTGAACTAAATAAGGCCGGGAGTCGTTTTTATTGTTTAAAACACGATTTCTCGACCAGAATATGCTTTTTCAAAAAAGCCATGTTCTCATGGCGAGAGACTCATTTTCTGTGAGAAGATGCATTTAAAAGGAGGGATTTCGTCAGAAACACTACAAATACATATTGTACTTGTCTGAAAACGCACAGAACCTTGAAATAGAAGGTTTCTCACCAAAAAACACATTGGTGAAACCCCTATCTTAAGGCTCTGAGTGTTTGCACACATGTACAACAGGCATGTTTAAACTATAACGTTTTTAGTGAAATCGTGTTTCTCTCGAGGAGAAAACGCGTTTAAAGCCATAAAAAGATTTCACTGTGTTTTGGCATTGACCAAGCTACCAACAACCTAAAAAATGATCAGAACTGGAGAAATGACACATTGACATTGGGTGAAATCATGTAACTCTTAAGGACGTGTTGTAGACTTGTTGAATAGATTCATTTTTCTTGTTTTGTTTGTTTTTGATGAAATTGTGCTTTTCTCGTCGAGAAAAGGCGTTTAACGCGATAAAAAGGTTCAGTGCGTTATGAATACGGGCTAGCTTACCAAAAGTAAAAATGTGAACTAAATAAGGCCGGGAGTCGTTTTTATTGTTTAAAACACGATTTCTTAACCAGAATATGCTTTTTCAAAAAAGCCATGTTCCCATGGCGAGAGACTCGTTTTCTGTTAGAAAATGCATTAAAAGGAGGGATTTCATCAGAAACACTATAAATACATATTGTACTTGTCTGAAAACGCACAGAACCTTGAAATAGAAGGTTTCTCACCAAAAAACACATTGGTGAAACCCCTATCTTAAGGCTCTGAGTGTTTGCACACATGTACAACAGGCATGTTTAAACTATAACGTTTTTAGTGAAATCGTGTTTCTCTCGAGGAGAAAACGCGTTTAAAGCCATAAAAAGATTTCACTGTGTTTTGGCATTGACCAAGCTACCAACAACCTAAAAAATGATCAGAACTGGAGAAATGACACATTGACATTGGGTGAAATCATGTAACTCTTAAGGACGTGTTGTAGACTTGTTGAATAGATTCATTTTTCTTGTTTTGTTTGTTTTTGATGAAATTGTGCTTTTCTCGTCGAGAAAAGGCGTTTAACGCGATAAAAAGGTTTAGTGCGTTATGAATACGGGCTAGCTTACCAAAAGTAAAAATGTGAACTAAATAAGGCCGGGAGTCGTTTTTATTGTTTAAAACACGATTTCTCGACCAGAATATGCTTTTTCAAAAAAGCCACGTTCCCATGGCGAGAGACTCATTTTCTGTGAGAAAATGCACTAAAAGGAGGGATTTCATCAGAAACACTATAAATACATATTGTACTTGTCTGAAAACGCACAGAACCTTGAAATAGAAGGTTTCTCACCAAAAAACACATTGGTGAGACCCCTATCTTAAGGCCCTGAGTGTTTGCACACATGTACAACAGGCAGGTTTAAACTATAACGTTTTTAGTGAAATCGTGTTTCTCTCGAGGAGAAAACGCGTTTAAAGCCATAAAAAGATTTCACTGTGTTTTGGCATTGACCAAGCTACCAACAACCAAAAAAATGATCAGAACTGGAGAAATGACACATTGACCTTGGGTGAAATCATGTAACTCTTAAGGACGTGTTATAGACTTGTTGAATAGATTCATTTTTCTTGTCTTGTTTGTTTTTGATGAAATTGTGCTTTTCTCGTTGAGAAAAGGCGTTTAATGCGATAAAAAGGTTTAGTGCGTTACGAATACGGGCTAGCTTACCAAAAGTAAAAATGTGAACTAAATAAGGCCGGATGTCGTTTTTATTGTTTAAAACACGATTTCTCGACCAGAATATGCTTTTTCAAAAAAGCCATGTTCCCATGGCGAGAGACTCGTTTTCTGTGAGAAAATGCATTAAAAGGAGGGATTTCATCAGAAACACTATAAATACATATTGTACTTGTCTGAAAACGCACAGAACCTTGAAATAGAAGGTTTCTCACCAAAAAACACATTGGTGAAACCTCTATCTTAAGGCTCTGAGTGTTTGCACACATGTACAACAGGCATGTTTAAACTATAACGTTTTTAGTGAAATCGTGTTTCTCTCGAGGAGAAAACGCGTTTAAAGCCATAAAAAGATTTCACTGTGTTTTGGCATTGACCAAGCTACCAACAACCTAAAAAATGATCAGAACTGGAGAAATTACACATTGACATTGGGTGAAATCATGTAACTCTTAAGGACGTGTTGTAGACTTGTTGAATAGATTCATTTTTCTTGTTTTGTTTGTTTTTGATGAAATTGTGCTTTTCTCGTCGAGAAAAGGCGTTTAACGCGATAAAAAGGTTCAGTGCGTTATGAATACGGGCTAGCTTACCAAAAGTAAAAATGTGAACTAAATAAGGCCGGGAGTCGTTTTTATTGTTTAAAACACGATTTCTCGACCAGAATATGCTTTTTCCAAAAAGCCACGTTCCCATGGCGAGAGACTCGTTTTCTGTGAGAAAATGCATTAAAAGGAGGGATTTCGTCAGAAACACTACAAATACATATTGTACTTGTCTGAAAACGCACAGAACCTTGAAATAGAAGGTTTCTCACCAAAAAACACATTGGTGAAACCCCTATCTTAAGGCTCTGAGTGTTTGCACACATGTACAACAGGCATGTTCAAACTATAACGCTTTTAGTGAAATCGTGTTTCTCTCGAGGAGAAAACGCGTTTAAAGCCATAAAAAGATTTCACTGTGTTTTGGCATTGACCAAGCTACCAACAACCTAAAAAATGATCAGAACTGGAGAAATGACACATTGACATTGGGTGAAATCATGTAGCTCTTAAGGACGTGTTGTAGACTTGTTGAATAGATTCATTTTTCTTGTTTTGTTTGTTTTTGATGAAATTGTGCTTTTCTCGTCGAGAAAAGGCGTTTAACGCGATAAAAAGGTTTAGTGCGTTATGAATACGGGCTAGCTTACCAAAAGTAAAAATGTGAACTAAATAAGGCCGGGAGTCGTTTTTATTGTTTAAAACACGATTTCTCGACCAGAATATGCTTTTTCAAAAAAGCCACGTTCCCATGGCGAGAGACTCGTTTTCTGTGAGAAAATGCACTAAAAGGAGGGATTTCATCAGAAACACTATAAATACATATTGTACTTGTCTGAAAACGCACAGAACCTTGAAATAGAAGGTTTCTCACCAAAAAACACATTGGTGAAACCCCTATCTTAAGGCGCTGAGTGTTTGCACACATGTACAACAGGCATGTTTAAACTATAACGTTTTTAGTGAAATCGTGTTTCTCTCGAGGAGAAAACGCGTTTAAAGCCATAAAAAGATTTCACTGTGTTTTGGCATTGACCAAGCTACCAACAACCTAAAAAATGATCAGAACTGGAGAAATTACACATTGACATTGGGTGAAATCATGTAACTCTTAAGGACGTGTTGTAGACTTGTTGAATAGATTCATTTTTCTTGTTTTGTTTGTTTTTGATGAAATTGTGCTTTTCTCGTCGAGAAAAGGCGTTTAACGCGATAAAAAGGTTCAGTGCGTTATGAATACGGGCTAGCTTACCAAAAGTAAAAATGTGAACTAAATAAGGCCGGGAGTCGTTTTTATTGTTTAAAACACGATTTCTCGACCAGAATATGCTTTTTCAAAAAAGCCATGTTCCCATGGCGAGAGACTCGTTTTCTGTGAGAAAATGCATTAAAAGGAGGGATTTCGTCAGAAACACTATAAATACATATTGTACTTGTCTGAAAACGCACAGAACCTTGAAATAGAAGGTTTCTCACCAAAAAACACATTGGTGAGACCCCTATCTTAAGGCTCTGAGTGTTTGCACACATGTACAACAGGCATGTTTAAACTATAACGTTTTTAGTGAAATCGTGTTTCTCTCGAGGAGAAAACGCGTTTAAAGCCATAAAAAGATTTCACTGTGTTTTGGCATTGACCAAGCTACCAACAACCAAAAAAATGATCAGAACTGGAGAAATGACACATTGACATTGGGTGAAATCATGTAACTCTTAAGGACGTGTTATAGACTTGTTGAATAGATTCATTTTTCTTGTTTTGTTTGTTTTTGATGAAATTGTGCTTTTCTCGTTGAGAAAAGGCGTTTAATGCGATAAAAAGGTTTAGTGCGTTATGAATACGGGCTAGCTTACCAAAAGTAAAAATGTGAACTAAATAAGGCCGGATGTCGTTTTTATTGTTTAAAACACGATTTCTCGACCAGAATATGCTTTTTCAAAAAAGCCATGTTCCCATGGCGAGAGACTCGTTTTCTGTGAGAAAATGCATTAAAAGGAGGGATTTCATCAGAAACACTATAAATACATATTGTACTTGTCTGAAAACGCACAGAACCTTGAAATAGAAGGTTTCTCACCAAAAAACACATTGGTGAAACCTCTATCTTAAGGCTCTGAGTGTTTGCACACATGTACAACAGGCATGTTTAAACTATAACGTTTTTAGTGAAATCGTGTTTCTCTCGAGGAGAAAACGCGTTTAAAGCCATAAAAAGATTTCACTGTGTTTTGGCATTGACCAAGCTACCAACAACCTAAAAAATGATCAGAACTGGAGAAATTACACATTGACATTGGGTGAAATCATGTAACTCTTAAGGACGTGTTGTAGACTTGTTGAATAGATTCATTTTTCTTGTTTTGTTTGTTTTTGATGAAATTGTGCTTTTCTCGTCGAGAAAAGGCGTTTAACGCGATAAAAAGGTTCAGTGCGTTATGAATACGGGCTAGCTTACCAAAAGTAAAAATGTGAACTAAATAAGGCCGGGAGTCGTTTTTATTGTTTAAAACACGATTTCTCGACCAGAATATGCTTTTTCCAAAAAGCCACGTTCCCATGGCGAGAGACTCGTTTTCTGTGAGAAAATGCATTAAAAGGAGGGATTTCGTCAGAAACACTACAAATACATATTGTACTTGTCTGAAAACGCACAGAACCTTGAAATAGAAGGTTTCTCACCAAAAAACACATTGGTGAGACCCCTATCTTAAGGCTCTGAGTGTTTGCACACATGTACAACAGGCATGTTTAAACTATAACGTTTTTAGTGAAATCGTGTTTCTCTCGAGGAGAAAACGCGTTTAAAGCCATAAAAAGATTTCACTGTGTTTTGGCATTGACCAAGCTACCAACAACCAAAAAAATGATCAGAACTGGAGAAATGACACATTGACATTGGGTGAAATCATGTAACTCTTAAGGACGTGTTATAGACTTGTTGAATAGATTCATTTTTCTTGTTTTGTTTGTTTTTGATGAAATTGTGCTTTTCTCGTCGAGAAAAGGCGTTTAACGCGATAAAAAGGTTTAGTGCGTTATGAATACGGGCTAGCTTACCAAAAGTAAAAATGTGAACTAAATAAGGCCGGGAGTCGTTTTTATTGTTTAAAACACGATTTCTCGACCAGAATATGCTTTTTCAAAAAAGCCACGTTCCCATGGCGAGAGACTCGTTTTCTGTGAGAAAATGCACTAAAAGGAGGGATTTCATCAGAAACACTATAAATACATATTGTACTTGTCTGAAAACGCACAGAACCTTGAAATAGAAGGTTTCTCACCAAAAAACACATTGGTGAAACCCCTATCTTAAGGCGCTGAGTGTTTGCACACATGTACAACAGGCATGTTTAAACTATAACGTTTTTAGTGAAATCGTGTTTCTCTCGAGGAGAAAACGCGTTTAAAGCCATAAAAAGATTTCACTGTGTTTTGGCATTGACCAAGCTACCAACAACCTAAAAAATGATCAGAACTGGAGAAATTACACATTGACATTGGGTGAAATCATGTAACTCTTAAGGACGTGTTGTAGACTTGTTGAATAGATTCATTTTTCTTGTTTTGTTTGTTTTTGATGAAATTGTGCTTTTCTCGTCGAGAAAAGGCGTTTAACGCGATAAAAAGGTTCAGTGCGTTATGAATACGGGCTAGCTTACCAAAAGTAAAAATGTGAACTAAATAAGGCCGGGAGTCGTTTTTATTGTTTAAAACACGATTTCTCGACCAGAATATGCTTTTTCAAAAAAGCCATGTTCCCATGGCGAGAGACTCGTTTTCTGTGAGAAAATGCATTAAAAGGAGGGATTTCGTCAGAAACACTATAAATACATATTGTACTTGTCTGAAAACGCACAGAACCTTGAAATAGAAGGTTTCTCACCAAAAAACACATTGGTGAGACCCCTATCTTAAGGCTCTGAGTGTTTGCACACATGTACAACAGGCATGTTTAAACTATAACGTTTTTAGTGAAATCGTGTTTCTCTCGAGGAGAAAACGCGTTTAAAGCCATAAAAAGATTTCACTGTGTTTTGGCATTGACCAAGCTACCAACAACCAAAAAAATGATCAGAACTGGAGAAATGACACATTGACATTGGGTGAAATCATGTAACTCTTAAGGACGTGTTATAGACTTGTTGAATAGATTCATTTTTCTTGTTTTGTTTGTTTTTGATGAAATTGTGCTTTTCTCGTTGAGAAAAGGCGTTTAATGCGATAAAAAGGTTTAGTGCGTTATGAATACGGGCTAGCTTACCAAAAGTAAAAATGTGAACTAAATAAGGCCGGATGTCGTTTTTATTGTTTAAAACACGATTTCTCGACCAGAATATGCTTTTTCAAAAAAGCCATGTTCCCATGGCGAGAGACTCGTTTTCTGTGAGAAAATGCATTAAAAGGAGGGATTTCATCAGAAACACTATAAATACATATTGTACTTGTCTGAAAACGCACAGAACCTTGAAATAGAAGGTTTCTCACCAAAAAACACATTGGTGAAACCTCTATCTTAAGGCTCTGAGTGTTTGCACACATGTACAACAGGCATGTTTAAACTATAACGTTTTTAGTGAAATCGTGTTTCTCTCGAGGAGAAAACGCGTTTAAAGCCATAAAAAGATTTCACTGTGTTTTGGCATTGACCAAGCTACCAACAACCTAAAAAATGATCAGAACTGGAGAAATTACACATTGACATTGGGTGAAATCATGTAACTCTTAAGGACGTGTTGTAGACTTGTTGAATAGATTCATTTTTCTTGTTTTGTTTGTTTTTGATGAAATTGTGCTTTTCTCGTCGAGAAAAGGCGTTTAACGCGATAAAAAGGTTCAGTGCGTTATGAATACGGGCTAGCTTACCAAAAGTAAAAATGTGAACTAAATAAGGCCGGGAGTCGTTTTTATTGTTTAAAACACGATTTCTCGACCAGAATATGCTTTTTCCAAAAAGCCACGTTCCCATGGCGAGAGACTCGTTTTCTGTGAGAAAATGCATTAAAAGGAGGGATTTCGTCAGAAACACTACAAATACATATTGTACTTGTCTGAAAACGCACAGAACCTTGAAATAGAAGGTTTCTCACCAAAAAACACATTGGTGAGACCCCTATCTTAAGGCTCTGAGTGTTTGCACACATGTACAACAGGCATGTTTAAACTATAACGTTTTTAGTGAAATCGTGTTTCTCTCGAGGAGAAAACGCGTTTAAAGCCATAAAAAGATTTCACTGTGTTTTGGCATTGACCAAGCTACCAACAACCAAAAAAATGATCAGAACTGGAGAAATGACACATTGACATTGGGTGAAATCATGTAACTCTTAAGGACGTGTTATAGACTTGTTGAATAGATTCATTTTTCTTGTTTTGTTTGTTTTTGATGAAATTGTGCTTTTCTCGTTGAGAAAAGGCGTTTAATGCGATAAAAAGGTTTAGTGCGTTATGAATACGGGCTAGCTTACCAAAAGTAAAAATGTGAACTAAATAAGGCCGGATGTCGTTTTTATTGTTTAAAACACGATTTCTCGACCAGAATATGCTTTTTCAAAAAAGCCATGTTCCCATGGCGAGAGACTCGTTTTCTGTGAGAAAATGCATTAAAAGGAGGGATTTCATCAGAAACACTATAAATACATATTGTACTTGTCTGAAAACGCACAGAACCTTGAAATAGAAGGTTTCTCACCAAAAAACACATTGGTGAAACCTCTATCTTAAGGCTCTGAGTGTTTGCACACATGTACAACAGGCATGTTTAAACTATAACGTTTTTAGTGAAATCGTGTTTCTCTCGAGGAGAAAACGCGTTTAAAGCCATAAAAAGATTTCACTGTGTTTTGGCATTGACCAAGCTACCAACAACCTAAAAAATGATCAGAACTGGAGAAATTACACATTGACATTGGGTGAAATCATGTAACTCTTAAGGACGTGTTGTAGACTTGTTGAATAGATTCATTTTTCTTGTTTTGTTTGTTTTTGATGAAATTGTGCTTTTCTCGTCGAGAAAAGGCGTTTAACGCGATAAAAAGGTTCAGTGCGTTATGAATACGGGCTAGCTTACCAAAAGTAAAAATGTGAACTAAATAAGGCCGGGAGTCGTTTTTATTGTTTAAAACACGATTTCTCGACCAGAATATGCTTTTTCCAAAAAGCCACGTTCCCATGGCGAGAGACTCGTTTTCTGTGAGAAAATGCATTAAAAGGAGGGATTTCGTCAGAAACACTACAAATACATATTGTACTTGTCTGAAAACGCACAGAACCTTGAAATAGAAGGTTTCTCACCAAAAAACACATTGGTGAAACCCCTATCTTAAGGCTCTGAGTGTTTGCACACATGTACAACAGGCATGTTCAAACTATAACGCTTTTAGTGAAATCGTGTTTCTCTCGAGGAGAAAACGCGTTTAAAGCCATAAAAAGATTTCACTGTGTTTTGGCATTGACCAAGCTACCAACAACCTAAAAAATGATCAGAACTGGAGAAATGACACATTGACATTGGGTGAAATCATGTAGCTCTTAAGGACGTGTTGTAGACTTGTTGAATAGATTCATTTTTCTTGTTTTGTTTGTTTTTGATGAAATTGTGCTTTTCTCGTCGAGAAAAGGCGTTTAACGCGATAAAAAGGTTTAGTGCGTTATGAATACGGGCTAGCTTACCAAAAGTAAAAATGTGAACTAAATAAGGCCGGGAGTCGTTTTTATTGTTTAAAACACGATTTCTCGACCAGAATATGCTTTTTCAAAAAAGCCACGTTCCCATGGCGAGAGACTCGTTTTCTGTGAGAAAATGCACTAAAAGGAGGGATTTCATCAGAAACACTATAAATACATATTGTACTTGTCTGAAAACGCACAGAACCTTGAAATAGAAGGTTTCTCACCAAAAAACACATTGGTGAAACCCCTATCTTAAGGCTCTGAGTGTTTGCACACATGTACAACAGGCATGTTTAAACTATAACGTTTTTAGTGAAATCGTGTTTCTCTCGAGGAGAAAACGCGTTTAAAGCCATAAAAAGATTTCACTGTGTTTTGGCATTGACCAAGCTACCAACAACCTAAAAAATGATCAGAACTGGAGAAATGACACATTGACATTGGGTGAAATCATGTAGCTCTTAAGGACGTGTTGTAGACTTGTTGAATAGATTCATTTTTCTTGTTTTGTTTGTTTTTGATGAAATTGTGCTTTTCTCGTCGAGAAAAGGCGTTTAACGCGATAAAAAGGTTCAGTGCGTTATGAATACGGGCTAGCTTACCAAAAGTAAAAATGTGAACTAAATAAGGCCGGGAGTCGTTTTTATTGTTTAAAACACGATTTCTCGACCAGAATATGCTTTTTCAAAAAAGCCACGTTCCCATGGCGAGAGACTCGTTTTCTGTGAGAAAATGCACTAAAAGGAGGGATTTCATCAGAAACACTATAAATACATATTGTACTTGTCTGAAAACGCACAGAACCTTGAAATAGAAGGTTTCTCACCAAAAAACACATTGGTGAAACCCCTATCTTAAGGCGCTGAGTGTTTGCACACATGTACAACAGGCAAGTTTAAACTATAACGTTTTTAGTGAAATCGTGTTTCTCTCGAGGAGAAAACGCGTTTAAAGCCATAAAAAGATTTCACTGTGTTTTGGCATTGACCAAGCTACCAACAACCTAAAAAATGATCAGAACTGGAGAAATTACACATTGACATTGGGTGAAATCATGTAACTCTTAAGGACGTGTTGTAGACTTGTTGAATAGATTCATTTTTCTTGTTTTGTTTGTTTTTGATGAAATTGTGCTTTTCTCGTCGAGAAAAGGCGTTTAACGCGATAAAAAGGTTCAGTGCGTTATGAATACGGGCTAGCTTACCAAAAGTAAAAATGTGAACTAAATAAGGCCGGGAGTCGTTTTTATTGTTTAAAACACGATTTCTCGACCAGAATATGCTTTTTCAAAAAAGCCATGTTCCCATGGCGAGAGACTCGTTTTCTGTGAGAAAATGCATTAAAAGGAGGGATTTCGTCAGAAACACTATAAATACATATTGTACTTGTCTGAAAACGCACAGAACCTTGAAATAGAAGGTTTCTCACCAAAAAACACATTGGTGAAACCCCTATCTTAAGGCTCTGAGTGTTTGCACACATGTACAACAGGCATGTTTAAACTATAACGTTTTTAGTGAAATCGTGTTTCTCTCGAGGAGAAAACGCGTTTAAAGCCATAAAAAGATTTCACTGTGTTTTGGCATTGACCAAGCTACCAACAACCTAAAAAATGATCAGAACTGGAGAAATGACACATTGACATTGGGTGAAATCATGTAGCTCTTAAGGACGTGTTGTAGACTTGTTGAATAGATTCATTTTTCTTGTTTTGTTTGTTTTTGATGAAATTGTGCTTTTCTCGTTGAGAAAAGGCGTTTAATGCGATAAAAAGGTTTAGTGCGTTATGAATACGGGCTAGCTTACCAAAAGTAAAAATGTGAACTAAATAAGGCCGGGAGTCGTTTTTATTGTTTAAAACACGATTTCTCGACCAGAATATGCTTTTTCCAAAAAGCCACGTTCCCATGGCGAGAGACTCGTTTTCTGTGAGAAAATGCATTAAAAGGAGGGATTTCGTCAGAAACACTACAAATACATATTGTACTTGTCTGAAAACGCACAGAACCTTGAAATAGAAGGTTTCTCACCAAAAAACACATTGGTGAAACCCCTATCTTAAGGCTCTGAGTGTTTGCACACATGTACAACAGGCATGTTCAAACTATAACGCTTTTAGTGAAATCGTGTTTCTCTCGAGGAGAAAACGCGTTTAAAGCCATAAAAAGATTTCACTGTGTTTTGGCATTGACCAAGCTACCAACAACCTAAAAAATGATCAGAACTGGAGAAATTACACATTGACATTGGGTGAAATCATGTAACTCTTAAGGACGTGTTGTAGACTTGTTGAATAGATTCATTTTTCTTGTTTTGTTTGTTTTTGATGAAATTGTGCTTTTCTCGTCGAGAAAAGGCGTTTAACGCGATAAAAAGGTTCAGTGCGTTATGAATACGGGCTAGCTTACCAAAAGTAAAAATGTGAACTAAATAAGGCCGGGAGTCGTTTTTATTGTTTAAAACACGATTTCTCGACCAGATTATGCTTTTTCAAAAAAGCCATGTTCCCATGGCGAGAGACTCGTTTTCTGTGAGAAAATGCATTAAAAGGAGGGATTTCGTCAGAAACACTATAAATACATATTGTACTTGTCTGAAAACGCACAGAACCTTGAAATAGAAGGTTTCTCACCAAAAAACACATTGGTGAGACCCCTATCTTAAGGCTCTGAGTGTTTGCACACATGTACAACAGGCATGTTTAAACTATAACGTTTTTAGTGAAATCGTGTTTCTCTCGAGGAGAAAACGCGTTTAAAGCCATAAAAAGATTTCACTGTGTTTTGGCATTGACCAAGCTACCAACAACCAAAAAAATGATCAGAACTGGAGAAATGACACATTGACATTGGGTGAAATCATGTAACTCTTAAGGACGTGTTATAGACTTGTTGAATAGATTCATTTTTCTTGTTTTGTTTGTTTTTGATGAAATTGTGCTTTTCTCGTTGAGAAAAGGCGTTTAATGCGATAAAAAGGTTTAGTGCGTTATGAATACGGGCTAGCTTACCAAAAGTAAAAATGTGAACTAAATAAGGCCGGATGTCGTTTTTATTGTTTAAAACACGATTTCTCGACCAGAATATGCTTTTTCAAAAAAGCCATGTTCCCATGGCGAGAGACTCGTTTTCTGTGAGAAAATGCATTAAAAGGAGGGATTTCATCAGAAACACTATAAATACATATTGTACTTGTCTGAAAACGCACAGAACCTTGAAATAGAAGGTTTCTCACCAAAAAACACATTGGTGAAACCTCTATCTTAAGGCTCTGAGTGTTTGCACACATGTACAACAGGCATGTTTAAACTATAACGTTTTTAGTGAAATCGTGTTTCTCTCGAGGAGAAAACGCGTTTAAAGCCATAAAAAGATTTCACTGTGTTTTGGCATTGACCAAGCTACCAACAACCTAAAAAATGATCAGAACTGGAGAAATTACACATTGACATTGGGTGAAATCATGTAACTCTTAAGGACGTGTTGTAGACTTGTTGAATAGATTCATTTTTCTTGTTTTGTTTGTTTTTGATGAAATTGTGCTTTTCTCGTCGAGAAAAGGCGTTTAACGCGATAAAAAGGTTCAGTGCGTTATGAATACGGGCTAGCTTACCAAAAGTAAAAATGTGAACTAAATAAGGCCGGGAGTCGTTTTTATTGTTTAAAACACGATTTCTCGACCAGAATATGCTTTTTCCAAAAAGCCACGTTCCCATGGCGAGAGACTCGTTTTCTGTGAGAAAATGCATTAAAAGGAGGGATTTCGTCAGAAACACTACAAATACATATTGTACTTGTCTGAAAACGCACAGAACCTTGAAATAGAAGGTTTCTCACCAAAAAACACATTGGTGAAACCCCTATCTTAAGGCTCTGAGTGTTTGCACACATGTACAACAGGCATGTTTAAACTATAACGTTTTTAGTGAAATCGTGTTTCTCTCGAGGAGAAAACGCGTTTAAAGCCATAAAAAGATTTCACTGTGTTTTGGCATTGACCAAGCTACCAACAACCAAAAAAATGATCAGAACTGGAGAAATGACACATTGACATTGGGTGAAATCATGTAACTCTTAAGGACGTGTTATAGACTTGTTGAATAGATTCATTTTTCTTGTTTTGTTTGTTTTTGATGAAATTGTGCTTTTCTCGTTGAGAAAAGGCGTTTAATGCGATAAAAAGGTTTAGTGCGTTATGAATACGGGCTAGCTTACCAAAAGTAAAAATGTGAACTAAATAAGGCCGGATGTCGTTTTTATTGTTTAAAACACGATTTCTCGACCAGAATATGCTTTTTCAAAAAAGCCATGTTCCCATGGCGAGAGACTCGTTTTCTGTGAGAAAATGCATTAAAAGGAGGGATTTCATCAGAAACACTATAAATACATATTGTACTTGTCTGAAAACGCACAGAACCTTGAAATAGAAGGTTTCTCACCAAAAAACACATTGGTGAAACCTCTATCTTAAGGCTCTGAGTGTTTGCACACATGTACAACAGGCATGTTTAAATTATAACGTTTTTAGTGAAATCGTGTTTCTCTCGAGGAGAAAACGCGTTTAAAGCCATAAAAAGATTTCACTGTGTTTTGGCATTGACCAAGCTACCAACAACCTAAAAAATGATCAGAACTGGAGAAATTACACATTGACATTGGGTGAAATCATGTAACTCTTAAGGACGTGTTGTAGACTTGTTGAATAGATTCATTTTTCTTGTTTTGTTTGTTTTTGATGAAATTGTGCTTTTCTCGTCGAGAAAAGGCGTTTAACGCGATAAAAAGGTTCAGTGCGTTATGAATACGGGCTAGCTTACCAAAAGTAAAAATGTGAACTAAATAAGGCCGGGAGTCGTTTTTATTGTTTAAAACACGATTTCTCGACCAGAATATGCTTTTTCCAAAAAGCCACGTTCCCATGGCGAGAGACTCGTTTTCTGTGAGAAAATGCATTAAAAGGAGGGATTTCGTCAGAAACACTACAAATACATATTGTACTTGTCTGAAAACGCACAGAACCTTGAAATAGAAGGTTTCTCACCAAAAAACACATTGGTGAAACCCCTATCTTAAGGCTCTGAGTGTTTGCACACATGTACAACAGGCATGTTCAAACTATAACGCTTTTAGTGAAATCGTGTTTCTCTCGAGGAGAAAACGCGTTTAAAGCCATAAAAAGATTTCACTGTGTTTTGGCATTGACCAAGCTACCAACAACCTAAAAAATGATCAGAACTGGAGAAATGACACATTGACATTGGGTGAAATCATGTAGCTCTTAAGGACGTGTTGTAGACTTGTTGAATAGATTCATTTTTCTTGTTTTGTTTGTTTTTGATGAAATTGTGCTTTTCTCGTCGAGAAAAGGCGTTTAACGCGATAAAAAGGTTTAGTGCGTTATGAATACGGGCTAGCTTACCAAAAGTAAAAATGTGAACTAAATAAGGCCGGGAGTCGTTTTTATTGTTTAAAACACGATTTCTCGACCAGAATATGCTTTTTCAAAAAAGCCACGTTCCCATGGCGAGAGACTCGTTTTCTGTGAGAAAATGCACTAAAAGGAGGGATTTCATCAGAAACACTATAAATACATATTGTACTTGTCTGAAAACGCACAGAACCTTGAAATAGAAGGTTTCTCACCAAAAAACACATTGGTGAAACCCCTATCTTAAGGCTCTGAGTGTTTGCACACATGTACAACAGGCATGTTTAAACTATAACGTTTTTAGTGAAATCGTGTTTCTCTCGAGGAGAAAACGCGTTTAAAGCCATAAAAAGATTTCACTGTGTTTTGGCATTGACCAAGCTACCAACAACCTAAAAAATGATCAGAACTGGAGAAATGACACATTGACATTGGGTGAAATCATGTAGCTCTTAAGGACGTGTTGTAGACTTGTTGAATAGATTCATTTTTCTTGTTTTGTTTGTTTTTGATGAAATTGTGCTTTTCTCGTCGAGAAAAGGCGTTTAACGCGATAAAAAGGTTCAGTGCGTTATGAATACGGGCTAGCTTACCAAAAGTAAAAATGTGAACTAAATAAGGCCGGGAGTCGTTTTTATTGTTTAAAACACGATTTCTCGACCAGAATATGCTTTTTCAAAAAAGCCACGTTCCCATGGCGAGAGACTCGTTTTCTGTGAGAAAATGCACTAAAAGGAGGGATTTCATCAGAAACACTATAAATACATATTGTACTTGTCTGAAAACGCACAGAACCTTGAAATAGAAGGTTTCTCACCAAAAAACACATTGGTGAAACCCCTATCTTAAGGCGCTGAGTGTTTGCACACATGTACAACAGGCAAGTTTAAACTATAACGTTTTTAGTGAAATCGTGTTTCTCTCGAGGAGAAAACGCGTTTAAAGCCATAAAAAGATTTCACTGTGTTTTGGCATTGACCAAGCTACCAACAACCTAAAAAATGATCAGAACTGGAGAAATTACACATTGACATTGGGTGAAATCATGTAACTCTTAAGGACGTGTTGTAGACTTGTTGAATAGATTCATTTTTCTTGTTTTGTTTGTTTTTGATGAAATTGTGCTTTTCTCGTCGAGAAAAGGCGTTTAACGCGATAAAAAGGTTCAGTGCGTTATGAATACGGGCTAGCTTACCAAAAGTAAAAATGTGAACTAAATAAGGCCGGGAGTCGTTTTTATTGTTTAAAACACGATTTCTCGACCAGAATATGCTTTTTCAAAAAAGCCATGTTCCCATGGCGAGAGACTCGTTTTCTGTGAGAAAATGCATTAAAAGGAGGGATTTCGTCAGAAACACTATAAATACATATTGTACTTGTCTGAAAACGCACAGAACCTTGAAATAGAAGGTTTCTCACCAAAAAACACATTGGTGAAACCCCTATCTTAAGGCTCTGAGTGTTTGCACACATGTACAACAGGCATGTTTAAACTATAACGTTTTTAGTGAAATCGTGTTTCTCTCGAGGAGAAAACGCGTTTAAAGCCATAAAAAGATTTCACTGTGTTTTGGCATTGACCAAGCTACCAACAACCTAAAAAATGATCAGAACTGGAGAAATGACACATTGACATTGGGTGAAATCATGTAGCTCTTAAGGACGTGTTGTAGACTTGTTGAATAGATTCATTTTTCTTGTTTTGTTTGTTTTTGATGAAATTGTGCTTTTCTCGTCGAGAAAAGGCGTTTAACGCGATAAAAAGGTTCAGTGCGTTATGAATACGGGCTAGCTTACCAAAAGTAAAAATGTGAACTAAATAAGGCCGGGAGTCGTTTTTATTGTTTAAAACACGATTTCTCGACCAGAATATGCTTTTTCAAAAAAGCCACGTTCCCATGGCGAGAGACTCGTTTTCTGTGAGAAAATGCACTAAAAGGAGGGATTTCATCAGAAACACTATAAATACATATTGTACTTGTCTGAAAACGCACAGAACCTTGAAATAGAAGGTTTCTCACCAAAAAACACATTGGTGAAACCCCTATCTTAAGGCGCTGAGTGTTTGCACACATGTACAACAGGCAAGTTTAAACTATAACGTTTTTAGTGAAATCGTGTTTCTCTCGAGGAGAAAACGCGTTTAAAGCCATAAAAAGATTTCACTGTGTTTTGGCATTGACCAAGCTACCAACAACCTAAAAAATGATCAGAACTGGAGAAATTACACATTGACATTGGGTGAAATCATGTAACTCTTAAGGACGTGTTGTAGACTTGTTGAATAGATTCATTTTTCTTGTTTTGTTTGTTTTTGATGAAATTGTGCTTTTCTCGTCGAGAAAAGGCGTTTAACGCGATAAAAAGGTTCAGTGCGTTATGAATACGGGCTAGCTTACCAAAAGTAAAAATGTGAACTAAATAAGGCCGGGAGTCGTTTTTATTGTTTAAAACACGATTTCTCGACCAGAATATGCTTTTTCAAAAAAGCCATGTTCCCATGGCGAGAGACTCGTTTTCTGTGAGAAAATGCATTAAAAGGAGGGATTTCGTCAGAAACACTATAAATACATATTGTACTTGTCTGAAAACGCACAGAACCTTGAAATAGAAGGTTTCTCACCAAAAAACACATTGGTGAAACCCCTATCTTAAGGCTCTGAGTGTTTGCACACATGTACAACAGGCATGTTTAAACTATAACGTTTTTAGTGAAATCGTGTTTCTCTCGAGGAGAAAACGCGTTTAAAGCCATAAAAAGATTTCACTGTGTTTTGGCATTGACCAAGCTACCAACAACCTAAAAAATGATCAGAACTGGAGAAATGACACATTGACATTGGGTGAAATCATGTAGCTCTTAAGGACGTGTTGTAGACTTGTTGAATAGATTCATTTTTCTTGTTTTGTTTGTTTTTGATGAAATTGTGCTTTTCTCGTTGAGAAAAGGCGTTTAATGCGATAAAAAGGTTTAGTGCGTTATGAATACGGGCTAGCTTACCAAAAGTAAAAATGTGAACTAAATAAGGCCGGGAGTCGTTTTTATTGTTTAAAACACGATTTCTCGACCAGAATATGCTTTTTCCAAAAAGCCACGTTCCCATGGCGAGAGACTCGTTTTCTGTGAGAAAATGCATTAAAAGGAGGGATTTCGTCAGAAACACTACAAATACATATTGTACTTGTCTGAAAACGCACAGAACCTTGAAATAGAAGGTTTCTCACCAAAAAACACATTGGTGAAACCCCTATCTTAAGGCTCTGAGTGTTTGCACACATGTACAACAGGCATGTTCAAACTATAACGCTTTTAGTGAAATCGTGTTTCTCTCGAGGAGAAAACGCGTTTAAAGCCATAAAAAGATTTCACTGTGTTTTGGCATTGACCAAGCTACCAACAACCTAAAAAATGATCAGAACTGGAGAAATGACACATTGACATTGGGTGAAATCATGTAGCTCTTAAGGACGTGTTGTAGACTTGTTGAATAGATTCATTTTTCTTGTTTTGTTTGTTTTTGATGAAATTGTGCTTTTCTCGTCGAGAAAAGGCGTTTAACGCGATAAAAAGGTTTAGTGCGTTATGAATACGGGCTAGCTTACCAAAAGTAAAAATGTGAACTAAATAAGGCCGGGAGTCGTTTTTATTGTTTAAAACACGATTTCTCGACCAGAATATGCTTTTTCAAAAAAGCCACGTTCCCATGGCGAGAGACTCGTTTTCTGTGAGAAAATGCACTAAAAGGAGGGATTTCATCAGAAACACTATAAATACATATTGTACTTGTCTGAAAACGCACAGAACCTTGAAATAGAAGGTTTCTCACCAAAAAACACATTGGTGAAACCCCTATCTTAAGGCGCTGAGTGTTTGCACACATGTACAACAGGCATGTTTAAACTATAACGTTTTTAGTGAAATCGTGTTTCTCTCGAGGAGAAAACGCGTTTAAAGCCATAAAAAGATTTCACTGTGTTTTGGCATTGACCAAGCTACCAACAACCTAAAAAATGATCAGAACTGGAGAAATTACACATTGACATTGGGTGAAATCATGTAACTCTTAAGGACGTGTTGTAGACTTGTTGAATAGATTCATTTTTCTTGTTTTGTTTGTTTTTGATGAAATTGTGCTTTTCTCGTCGAGAAAAGGCGTTTAACGCGATAAAAAGGTTCAGTGCGTTATGAATACGGGCTAGCTTACCAAAAGTAAAAATGTGAACTAAATAAGGCCGGGAGTCGTTTTTATTGTTTAAAACACGATTTCTCGACCAGATTATGCTTTTTCAAAAAAGCCATGTTCCCATGGCGAGAGACTCGTTTTCTGTGAGAAAATGCATTAAAAGGAGGGATTTCGTCAGAAACACTATAAATACATATTGTACTTGTCTGAAAACGCACAGAACCTTGAAATAGAAGGTTTCTCACCAAAAAACACATTGGTGAGACCCCTATCTTAAGGCTCTGAGTTTTTGCACACATGTACAACAGGCATGTTTAAACTATAACGTTTTTAGTGAAATCGTGTTTCTTTCGAGGAGAAAACGCGTTTAAAGCCATAAAAAGATTTCACTGTGTTTTGGCATTGACCAAGCTACCAACAACCAAAAAAATGATCAGAACTGGAGAAATGACACATTGACATTGGGTGAAATCATGTAACTCTTAAGGACGTGTTATAGACTTGTTGAATAGATTCATTTTTCTTGTTTTGTTTGTTTTTGATGAAATTGTGCTTTTCTCGTTGAGAAAAGGCGTTTAATGCGATAAAAAGGTTTAGTGCGTTATGAATACGGGCTAGCTTACCAAAAGTAAAAATGTGAACTAAATAAGGCCGGATGTCGTTTTTATTGTTTAAAACACGATTTCTCGACCAGAATATGCTTTTTCAAAAAAGCCATGTTCCCATGGCGAGAGACTCGTTTTCTGTGAGAAAATGCATTAAAAGGAGGGATTTCATCAGAAACACTATAAATACATATTGTACTTGTCTGAAAACGCACAGAACCTTGAAATAGAAGGTTTCTCACCAAAAAACACATTGGTGAAACCTCTATCTTAAGGCTCTGAGTGTTTGCACACATGTACAACAGGCATGTTTAAACTATAACGTTTTTAGTGAAATCGTGTTTCTCTCGAGGAGAAAACGCGTTTAAAGCCATAAAAAGATTTCACTGTGTTTTGGCATTGACCAAGCTACCAACAACCTAAAAAATGATCAGAACTGGAGAAATTACACATTGACATTGGGTGAAATCATGTAACTCTTAAGGACGTGTTGTAGACTTGTTGAATAGATTCATTTTTCTTGTTTTGTTTGTTTTTGATGAAATTGTGCTTTTCTCGTCGAGAAAAGGCGTTTAACGCGATAAAAAGGTTCAGTGCGTTATGAATACGGGCTAGCTTACCAAAAGTAAAAATGTGAACTAAATAAGGCCGGGAGTCGTTTTTATTGTTTAAAACACGATTTCTCGACCAGAATATGCTTTTTCCAAAAAGCCACGTTCCCATGGCGAGAGACTCGTTTTCTGTGAGAAAATGCATTAAAAGGAGGGATTTCGTCAGAAACACTACAAATACATATTGTACTTGTCTGAAAACGCACAGAACCTTGAAATAGAAGGTTTCTCACCAAAAAACACATTGGTGAGACCCCTATCTTAAGGCTCTGAGTGTTTGCACACATGTACAACAGGCATGTTTAAACTATAACGTTTTTAGTGAAATCGTGTTTCTCTCGAGGAGAAAACGCGTTTAAAGCCATAAAAAGATTTCACTGTGTTTTGGCATTGACCAAGCTACCAACAACCAAAAAAATGATCAGAACTGGAGAAATGACACATTGACATTGGGTGAAATCATGTAACTCTTAAGGACGTGTTATAGACTTGTTGAATAGATTCATTTTTCTTGTTTTGTTTGTTTTTGATGAAATTGTGCTTTTCTCGTTGAGAAAAGGCGTTTAATGCGATAAAAAGGTTTAGTGCGTTATGAATACGGGCTAGCTTACCAAAAGTAAAAATGTGAACTAAATAAGGCCGGATGTCGTTTTTATTGTTTAAAACACGATTTCTCGACCAGAATATGCTTTTTCAAAAAAGCCATGTTCCCATGGCGAGAGACTCGTTTTCTGTGAGAAAATGCATTAAAAGGAGGGATTTCATCAGAAACACTATAAATACATATTGTACTTGTCTGAAAACGCACAGAACCTTGAAATAGAAGGTTTCTCACCAAAAAACACATTGGTGAAACCTCTATCTTAAGGCTCTGAGTGTTTGCACACATGTACAACAGGCATGTTTAAACTATAACGTTTTTAGTGAAATCGTGTTTCTCTCGAGGAGAAAACGCGTTTAAAGCCATAAAAAGATTTCACTGTGTTTTGGCATTGACCAAGCTACCAACAACCTAAAAAATGATCAGAACTGGAGAAATTACACATTGACATTGGGTGAAATCATGTAACTCTTAAGGACGTGTTGTAGACTTGTTGAATAGATTCATTTTTCTTGTTTTGTTTGTTTTTGATGAAATTGTGCTTTTCTCGTCGAGAAAAGGCGTTTAACGCGATAAAAAGGTTCAGTGCGTTATGAATACGGGCTAGCTTACCAAAAGTAAAAATGTGAACTAAATAAGGCCGGGAGTCGTTTTTATTGTTTAAAACACGATTTCTCGACCAGAATATGCTTTTTCAAAAAAGCCATGTTCCCATGGCGAGAGACTCGTTTTCTGTGAGAAAATGCATTAAAAGGAGGGATTTCGTCAGAAACACTATAAATACATATTGTACTTGTCTGAAAACGCACAGAACCTTGAAATAGAAGGTTTCTCACCAAAAAACACATTGGTGAGACCCCTATCTTAAGGCTCTGAGTGTTTGCACACATGTACAACAGGCATGTTTAAACTATAACGTTTTTAGTGAAATCGTGTTTCTTTCGAGGAGAAAACGCGTTTAAAGCCATAAAAAGATTTCACTGTGTTTTGGCATTGACCAAGCTACCAACAACCAAAAAAATGATCAGAACTGGAGAAATGACACATTGACATTGGGTGAAATCATGTAACTCTTAAGGACGTGTTATAGACTTGTTGAATAGATTCATTTTTCTTGTTTTGTTTGTTTTTGATGAAATTGTGCTTTTCTCGTTGAGAAAAGGCGTTTAATGCGATAAAAAGGTTTAGTGCGTTATGAATACGGGCTAGCTTACCAAAAGTAAAAATGTGAACTAAATAAGGCCGGATGTCGTTTTTATTGTTTAAAACACGATTTCTCGACCAGAATATGCTTTTTCAAAAAAGCCATGTTCCCATGGCGAGAGACTCGTTTTCTGTGAGAAAATGCATTAAAAGGAGGGATTTCATCAGAAACACTATAAATACATATTGTACTTGTCTGAAAACGCACAGAACCTTGAAATAGAAGGTTTCTCACCAAAAAACACATTGGTGAAACCTCTATCTTAAGGCTCTGAGTGTTTGCACACATGTACAACAGGCATGTTTAAACTATAACGTTTTTAGTGAAATCGTGTTTCTCTCGAGGAGAAAACGCGTTTAAAGCCATAAAAAGATTTCACTGTGTTTTGGCATTGACCAAGCTACCAACAACCTAAAAAATGATCAGAACTGGAGAAATTACACATTGACATTGGGTGAAATCATGTAACTCTTAAGGACGTGTTGTAGACTTGTTGAATAGATTCATTTTTCTTGTTTTGTTTGTTTTTGATGAAATTGTGCTTTTCTCGTCGAGAAAAGGCGTTTAACGCGATAAAAAGGTTCAGTGCGTTATGAATACGGGCTAGCTTACCAAAAGTAAAAATGTGAACTAAATAAGGCCGGGAGTCGTTTTTATTGTTTAAAACACGATTTCTCGACCAGAATATGCTTTTTCCAAAAAGCCACGTTCCCATGGCGAGAGACTCGTTTTCTGTGAGAAAATGCATTAAAAGGAGGGATTTCGTCAGAAACACTACAAATACATATTGTACTTGTCTGAAAACGCACAGAACCTTGAAATAGAAGGTTTCTCACCAAAAAACACATTGGTGAGACCCCTATCTTAAGGCTCTGAGTGTTTGCACACATGTACAACAGGCATGTTTAAACTATAACGTTTTTAGTGAAATCGTGTTTCTCTCGAGGAGAAAACGCGTTTAAAGCCATAAAAAGATTTCACTGTGTTTTGGCATTGACCAAGCTACCAACAACCAAAAAAATGATCAGAACTGGAGAAATGACACATTGACATTGGGTGAAATCATGTAACTCTTAAGGACGTGTTATAGACTTGTTGAATAGATTCATTTTTCTTGTTTTGTTTGTTTTTGATGAAATTGTGCTTTTCTCGTTGAGAAAAGGCGTTTAATGCGATAAAAAGGTTTAGTGCGTTATGAATACGGGCTAGCTTACCAAAAGTAAAAATGTGAACTAAATAAGGCCGGATGTCGTTTTTATTGTTTAAAACACGATTTCTCGACCAGAATATGCTTTTTCAAAAAAGCCATGTTCCCATGGCGAGAGACTCGTTTTCTGTGAGAAAATGCATTAAAAGGAGGGATTTCATCAGAAACACTATAAATACATATTGTACTTGTCTGAAAACGCACAGAACCTTGAAATAGAAGGTTTCTCACCAAAAAACACATTGGTGAAACCTCTATCTTAAGGCTCTGAGTGTTTGCACACATGTACAACAGGCATGTTTAAACTATAACGTTTTTAGTGAAATCGTGTTTCTCTCGAGGAGAAAACGCGTTTAAAGCCATAAAAAGATTTCACTGTGTTTTGGCATTGACCAAGCTACCAACAACCTAAAAAATGATCAGAACTGGAGAAATTACACATTGACATTGGGTGAAATCATGTAACTCTTAAGGACGTGTTGTAGACTTGTTGAATAGATTCATTTTTCTTGTTTTGTTTGTTTTTGATGAAATTGTGCTTTTCTCGTCGAGAAAAGGCGTTTAACGCGATAAAAAGGTTCAGTGCGTTATGAATACGGGCTAGCTTACCAAAAGTAAAAATGTGAACTAAATAAGGCCGGGAGTCGTTTTTATTGTTTAAAACACGATTTCTCGACCAGAATATGCTTTTTCCAAAAAGCCACGTTCCCATGGCGAGAGACTCGTTTTCTGTGAGAAAATGCATTAAAAGGAGGGATTTCGTCAGAAACACTACAAATACATATTGTACTTGTCTGAAAACGCACAGAACCTTGAAATAGAAGGTTTCTCACCAAAAAACACATTGGTGAAACCCCTATCTTAAGGCTCTGAGTGTTTGCACACATGTACAACAGGCATGTTCAAACTATAACGCTTTTAGTGAAATCGTGTTTCTCTCGAGGAGAAAACGCGTTTAAAGCCATAAAAAGATTTCACTGTGTTTTGGCATTGACCAAGCTACCAACAACCTAAAAAATGATCAGAACTGGAGAAATGACACATTGACATTGGGTGAAATCATGTAGCTCTTAAGGACGTGTTGTAGACTTGTTGAATAGATTCATTTTTCTTGTTTTGTTTGTTTTTGATGAAATTGTGCTTTTCTCGTCGAGAAAAGGCGTTTAACGCGATAAAAAGGTTTAGTGCGTTATGAATACGGGCTAGCTTACCAAAAGTAAAAATGTGAACTAAATAAGGCCGGGAGTCGTTTTTATTGTTTAAAACACGATTTCTCGACCAGAATATGCTTTTTCAAAAAAGCCACGTTCCCATGGCGAGAGACTCGTTTTCTGTGAGAAAATGCACTAAAAGGAGGGATTTCATCAGAAACACTATAAATACATATTGTACTTGTCTGAAAACGCACAGAACCTTGAAATAGAAGGTTTCTCACCAAAAAACACATTGGTGAAACCCCTATCTTAAGGCTCTGAGTGTTTGCACACATGTACAACAGGCATGTTTAAACTATAACGTTTTTAGTGAAATCGTGTTTCTCTCGAGGAGAAAACGCGTTTAAAGCCATAAAAAGATTTCACTGTGTTTTGGCATTGACCAAGCTACCAACAACCTAAAAAATGATCAGAACTGGAGAAATGACACATTGACATTGGGTGAAATCATGTAGCTCTTAAGGACGTGTTGTAGACTTGTTGAATAGATTCATTTTTCTTGTTTTGTTTGTTTTTGATGAAATTGTGCTTTTCTCGTCGAGAAAAGGCGTTTAACGCGATAAAAAGGTTCAGTGCGTTATGAATACGGGCTAGCTTACCAAAAGTAAAAATGTGAACTAAATAAGGCCGGGAGTCGTTTTTATTGTTTAAAACACGATTTCTCGACCAGAATATGCTTTTTCAAAAAAGCCACGTTCCCATGGCGAGAGACTCGTTTTCTGTGAGAAAATGCACTAAAAGGAGGGATTTCATCAGAAACACTATAAATACATATTGTACTTGTCTGAAAACGCACAGAACCTTGAAATAGAAGGTTTCTCACCAAAAAACACATTGGTGAAACCCCTATCTTAAGGCGCTGAGTGTTTGCACACATGTACAACAGGCAAGTTTAAACTATAACGTTTTTAGTGAAATCGTGTTTCTCTCGAGGAGAAAACGCGTTTAAAGCCATAAAAAGATTTCACTGTGTTTTGGCATTGACCAAGCTACCAACAACCTAAAAAATGATCAGAACTGGAGAAATTACACATTGACATTGGGTGAAATCATGTAACTCTTAAGGACGTGTTGTAGACTTGTTGAATAGATTCATTTTTCTTGTTTTGTTTGTTTTTGATGAAATTGTGCTTTTCTCGTCGAGAAAAGGCGTTTAACGCGATAAAAAGGTTCAGTGCGTTATGAATACGGGCTAGCTTACCAAAAGTAAAAATGTGAACTAAATAAGGCCGGGAGTCGTTTTTATTGTTTAAAACACGATTTCTCGACCAGAATATGCTTTTTCAAAAAAGCCATGTTCCCATGGCGAGAGACTCGTTTTCTGTGAGAAAATGCATTAAAAGGAGGGATTTCGTCAGAAACACTATAAATACATATTGTACTTGTCTGAAAACGCACAGAACCTTGAAATAGAAGGTTTCTCACCAAAAAACACATTGGTGAAACCCCTATCTTAAGGCTCTGAGTGTTTGCACACATGTACAACAGGCATGTTTAAACTATAACGTTTTTAGTGAAATCGTGTTTCTCTCGAGGAGAAAACGCGTTTAAAGCCATAAAAAGATTTCACTGTGTTTTGGCATTGACCAAGCTACCAACAACCTAAAAAATGATCAGAACTGGAGAAATGACACATTGACATTGGGTGAAATCATGTAGCTCTTAAGGACGTGTTGTAGACTTGTTGAATAGATTCATTTTTCTTGTTTTGTTTGTTTTTGATGAAATTGTGCTTTTCTCGTTGAGAAAAGGCGTTTAATGCGATAAAAAGGTTTAGTGCGTTATGAATACGGGCTAGCTTACCAAAAGTAAAAATGTGAACTAAATAAGGCCGGGAGTCGTTTTTATTGTTTAAAACACGATTTCTCGACCAGAATATGCTTTTTCCAAAAAGCCACGTTCCCATGGCGAGAGACTCGTTTTCTGTGAGAAAATGCATTAAAAGGAGGGATTTCGTCAGAAACACTACAAATACATATTGTACTTGTCTGAAAACGCACAGAACCTTGAAATAGAAGGTTTCTCACCAAAAAACACATTGGTGAAACCCCTATCTTAAGGCTCTGAGTGTTTGCACACATGTACAACAGGCATGTTCAAACTATAACGCTTTTAGTGAAATCGTGTTTCTCTCGAGGAGAAAACGCGTTTAAAGCCATAAAAAGATTTCACTGTGTTTTGGCATTGACCAAGCTACCAACAACCTAAAAAATGATCAGAACTGGAGAAATTACACATTGACATTGGGTGAAATCATGTAACTCTTAAGGACGTGTTGTAGACTTGTTGAATAGATTCATTTTTCTTGTTTTGTTTGTTTTTGATGAAATTGTGCTTTTCTCGTCGAGAAAAGGCGTTTAACGCGATAAAAAGGTTCAGTGCGTTATGAATACGGGCTAGCTTACCAAAAGTAAAAATGTGAACTAAATAAGGCCGGGAGTCGTTTTTATTGTTTAAAACACGATTTCTCGACCAGAATATGCTTTTTCAAAAAAGCCATGTTCCCATGGCGAGAGACTCGTTTTCTGTGAGAAAATGCATTAAAAGGAGGGATTTCGTCAGAAACACTATAAATACATATTGTACTTGTCTGAAAACGCACAGAACCTTGAAATAGAAGGTTTCTCACCAAAAAACACATTGGTGAAACCCCTATCTTAAGGCTCTGAGTGTTTGCACACATGTACAACAGGCATGTTTAAACTATAACGTTTTTAGTGAAATCGTGTTTCTCTCGAGGAGAAAACGCGTTTAAAGCCATAAAAAGATTTCACTGTGTTTTGGCATTGACCAAGCTACCAACAACCTAAAAAATGATCAGAACTGGAGAAATGACACATTGACATTGGGTGAAATCATGTAGCTCTTAAGGACGTGTTGTAGACTTGTTGAATAGATTCATTTTTCTTGTTTTGTTTGTTTTTGATGAAATTGTGCTTTTCTCGTTGAGAAAAGGCGTTTAATGCGATAAAAAGGTTTAGTGCGTTATGAATACGGGCTAGCTTACCAAAAGTAAAAATGTGAACTAAATAAGGCCGGGAGTCGTTTTTATTGTTTAAAACACGATTTCTCGACCAGAATATGCTTTTTCCAAAAAGCCACGTTCCCATGGCGAGAGACTCGTTTTCTGTGAGAAAATGCATTAAAAGGAGGGATTTCGTCAGAAACACTACAAATACATATTGTACTTGTCTGAAAACGCACAGAACCTTGAAATAGAAGGTTTCTCACCAAAAAACACATTGGTGAAACCCCTATCTTAAGGCTCTGAGTGTTTGCACACATGTACAACAGGCATGTTCAAACTATAACGCTTTTAGTGAAATCGTGTTTCTCTCGAGGAGAAAACGCGTTTAAAGCCATAAAAAGATTTCACTGTGTTTTGGCATTGACCAAGCTACCAACAACCTAAAAAATGATCAGAACTGGAGAAATGACACATTGACATTGGGTGAAATCATGTAGCTCTTAAGGACGTGTTGTAGACTTGTTGAATAGATTCATTTTTCTTGTTTTGTTTGTTTTTGATGAAATTGTGCTTTTCTCGTCGAGAAAAGGCGTTTAACGCGATAAAAAGGTTTAGTGCGTTATGAATACGGGCTAGCTTACCAAAAGTAAAAATGTGAACTAAATAAGGCCGGGAGTCGTTTTTATTGTTTAAAACACGATTTCTCGACCAGAATATGCTTTTTCAAAAAAGCCACGTTCCCATGGCGAGAGACTCGTTTTCTGTGAGAAAATGCACTAAAAGGAGGGATTTCATCAGAAACACTATAAATACATATTGTACTTGTCTGAAAACGCACAGAACCTTGAAATAGAAGGTTTCTCACCAAAAAACACATTGGTGAAACCCCTATCTTAAGGCGCTGAGTGTTTGCACACATGTACAACAGGCATGTTTAAACTATAACGTTTTTAGTGAAATCGTGTTTCTCTCGAGGAGAAAACGCGTTTAAAGCCATAAAAAGATTTCACTGTGTTTTGGCATTGACCAAGCTACCAACAACCTAAAAAATGATCAGAACTGGAGAAATTACACATTGACATTGGGTGAAATCATGTAACTCTTAAGGACGTGTTGTAGACTTGTTGAATAGATTCATTTTTCTTGTTTTGTTTGTTTTTGATGAAATTGTGCTTTTCTCGTCGAGAAAAGGCGTTTAACGCGATAAAAAGGTTCAGTGCGTTATGAATACGGGCTAGCTTACCAAAAGTAAAAATGTGAACTAAATAAGGCCGGGAGTCGTTTTTATTGTTTAAAACACGATTTCTCGACCAGAATATGCTTTTTCAAAAAAGCCATGTTCCCATGGCGAGAGACTCGTTTTCTGTGAGAAAATGCATTAAAAGGAGGGATTTCGTCAGAAACACTATAAATACATATTGTACTTGTCTGAAAACGCACAGAACCTTGAAATAGAAGGTTTCTCACCAAAAAACACATTGGTGAGACCCCTATCTTAAGGCTCTGAGTGTTTGCACACATGTACAACAGGCATGTTTAAACTATAACGTTTTTAGTGAAATCGTGTTTCTCTCGAGGAGAAAACGCGTTTAAAGCCATAAAAAGATTTCACTGTGTTTTGGCATTGACCAAGCTACCAACAACCAAAAAAATGATCAGAACTGGAGAAATGACACATTGACATTGGGTGAAATCATGTAACTCTTAAGGACGTGTTATAGACTTGTTGAATAGATTCATTTTTCTTGTTTTGTTTGTTTTTGATGAAATTGTGCTTTTCTCGTTGAGAAAAGGCGTTTAATGCGATAAAAAGGTTTAGTGCGTTATGAATACGGGCTAGCTTACCAAAAGTAAAAATGTGAACTAAATAAGGCCGGATGTCGTTTTTATTGTTTAAAACACGATTTCTCGACCAGAATATGCTTTTTCAAAAAAGCCATGTTCCCATGGCGAGAGACTCGTTTTCTGTGAGAAAATGCATTAAAAGGAGGGATTTCATCAGAAACACTATAAATACATATTGTACTTGTCTGAAAACGCACAGAACCTTGAAATAGAAGGTTTCTCACCAAAAAACACATTGGTGAAACCTCTATCTTAAGGCTCTGAGTGTTTGCACACATGTACAACAGGCATGTTTAAACTATAACGTTTTTAGTGAAATCGTGTTTCTCTCGAGGAGAAAACGCGTTTAAAGCCATAAAAAGATTTCACTGTGTTTTGGCATTGACCAAGCTACCAACAACCTAAAAAATGATCAGAACTGGAGAAATTACACATTGACATTGGGTGAAATCATGTAACTCTTAAGGACGTGTTGTAGACTTGTTGAATAGATTCATTTTTCTTGTTTTGTTTGTTTTTGATGAAATTGTGCTTTTCTCGTCGAGAAAAGGCGTTTAACGCGATAAAAAGGTTCAGTGCGTTATGAATACGGGCTAGCTTACCAAAAGTAAAAATGTGAACTAAATAAGGCCGGGAGTCGTTTTTATTGTTTAAAACACGATTTCTCGACCAGAATATGCTTTTTCCAAAAAGCCACGTTCCCATGGCGAGAGACTCGTTTTCTGTGAGAAAATGCATTAAAAGGAGGGATTTCGTCAGAAACACTACAAATACATATTGTACTTGTCTGAAAACGCACAGAACCTTGAAATAGAAGGTTTCTCACCAAAAAACACATTGGTGAGACCCCTATCTTAAGGCTCTGAGTGTTTGCACACATGTACAACAGGCATGTTTAAACTATAACGTTTTTAGTGAAATCGTGTTTCTCTCGAGGAGAAAACGCGTTTAAAGCCATAAAAAGATTTCACTGTGTTTTGGCATTGACCAAGCTACCAACAACCAAAAAAATGATCAGAACTGGAGAAATGACACATTGACATTGGGTGAAATCATGTAACTCTTAAGGACGTGTTATAGACTTGTTGAATAGATTCATTTTTCTTGTTTTGTTTGTTTTTGATGAAATTGTGCTTTTCTCGTTGAGAAAAGGCGTTTAATGCGATAAAAAGGTTTAGTGCGTTATGAATACGGGCTAGCTTACCAAAAGTAAAAATGTGAACTAAATAAGGCCGGATGTCGTTTTTATTGTTTAAAACACGATTTCTCGACCAGAATATGCTTTTTCAAAAAAGCCATGTTCCCATGGCGAGAGACTCGTTTTCTGTGAGAAAATGCATTAAAAGGAGGGATTTCGTCAGAAACACTATAAATACATATTGTACTTGTCTGAAAACGCACAGAACCTTGAAATAGAAGGTTTCTCACCAAAAAACACATTGGTGAGACCCCTATCTTAAGGCTCTGAGTGTTTGCACACATGTACAACAGGCATGTTTAAACTATAACGATTTTAGTGAAATCGTGTTTCTCTCGAGGAGAAAACGCGTTTAAAGCCATAAAAAGATTTCACTGTGTTTTGGCATTGACCAAGCTACCAACAACCTAAAAAATGATCAGAACTGGAGAAATGACACATTGACATTGGGTGAAATCATGTAGCTCTTAAGGACGTGTTGTAGACTTGTTGAATAGATTCATTTTTCTTGTTTTGTTTGTTTTTGATGAAATTGTGCTTTTCTCGTCGAGAAAAGGCGTTTAACGCGATAAAAAGGTTCAGTGCGTTATGAATACGGGCTAGCTTACCAAAAGTAAAAATGTGAACTAAATAAGGCCGGGAGTCGTTTTTATTGTTTAAAACACGATTTCTCGACCAGAATATGCTTTTTCAAAAAAGCCACGTTCCCATGGCGAGAGACTCGTTTTCTGTGAGAAAATGCACTAAAAGGAGGGATTTCATCAGAAACACTATAAATACATATTGTACTTGTCTGAAAACGCACAGAACCTTGAAATAGAAGGTTTCTCACCAAAAAACACATTGGTGAAACCCCTATCTTAAGGCGCTGAGTGTTTGCACACATGTACAACAGGCAAGTTTAAACTATAACGTTTTTAGTGAAATCGTGTTTCTCTCGAGGAGAAAACGCGTTTAAAGCCATAAAAAGATTTCACTGTGTTTTGGCATTGACCAAGCTACCAACAACCTAAAAAATGATCAGAACTGGAGAAATTACACATTGACATTGGGTGAAATCATGTAACTCTTAAGGACGTGTTGTAGACTTGTTGAATAGATTCATTTTTCTTGTTTTGTTTGTTTTTGATGAAATTGTGCTTTTCTCGTCGAGAAAAGGCGTTTAACGCGATAAAAAGGTTCAGTGCGTTATGAATACGGGCTAGCTTACCAAAAGTAAAAATGTGAACTAAATAAGGCCGGGAGTCGTTTTTATTGTTTAAAACACGATTTCTCGACCAGAATATGCTTTTTCAAAAAAGCCATGTTCCCATGGCGAGAGACTCGTTTTCTGTGAGAAAATGCATTAAAAGGAGGGATTTCGTCAGAAACACTATAAATACATATTGTACTTGTCTGAAAACGCACAGAACCTTGAAATAGAAGGTTTCTCACCAAAAAACACATTGGTGAAACCCCTATCTTAAGGCTCTGAGTGTTTGCACACATGTACAACAGGCATGTTTAAACTATAACGTTTTTAGTGAAATCGTGTTTCTCTCGAGGAGAAAACGCGTTTAAAGCCATAAAAAGATTTCACTGTGTTTTGGCATTGACCAAGCTACCAACAACCTAAAAAATGATCAGAACTGGAGAAATGACACATTGACATTGGGTGAAATCATGTAGCTCTTAAGGACGTGTTGTAGACTTGTTGAATAGATTCATTTTTCTTGTTTTGTTTGTTTTTGATGAAATTGTGCTTTTCTCGTTGAGAAAAGGCGTTTAATGCGATAAAAAGGTTTAGTGCGTTATGAATACGGGCTAGCTTACCAAAAGTAAAAATGTGAACTAAATAAGGCCGGGAGTCGTTTTTATTGTTTAAAACACGATTTCTCGACCAGAATATGCTTTTTCCAAAAAGCCACGTTCCCATGGCGAGAGACTCGTTTTCTGTGAGAAAATGCATTAAAAGGAGGGATTTCGTCAGAAACACTACAAATACATATTGTACTTGTCTGAAAACGCACAGAACCTTGAAATAGAAGGTTTCTCACCAAAAAACACATTGGTGAAACCCCTATCTTAAGGCTCTGAGTGTTTGCACACATGTACAACAGGCATGTTCAAACTATAACGCTTTTAGTGAAATCGTGTTTCTCTCGAGGAGAAAACGCGTTTAAAGCCATAAAAAGATTTCACTGTGTTTTGGCATTGACCAAGCTACCAACAACCTAAAAAATGATCAGAACTGGAGAAATTACACATTGACATTGGGTGAAATCATGTAACTCTTAAGGACGTGTTGTAGACTTGTTGAATAGATTCATTTTTCTTGTTTTGTTTGTTTTTGATGAAATTGTGCTTTTCTCGTCGAGAAAAGGCGTTTAACGCGATAAAAAGGTTCAGTGCGTTATGAATACGGGCTAGCTTACCAAAAGTAAAAATGTGAACTAAATAAGGCCGGGAGTCGTTTTTATTGTTTAAAACACGATTTCTCGACCAGAATATGCTTTTTCAAAAAAGCCATGTTCCCATGGCGAGAGACTCGTTTTCTGTGAGAAAATGCATTAAAAGGAGGGATTTCGTCAGAAACACTATAAATACATATTGTACTTGTCTGAAAACGCACAGAACCTTGAAATAGAAGGTTTCTCACCAAAAAACACATTGGTGAAACCCCTATCTTAAGGCTCTGAGTGTTTGCACACATGTACAACAGGCATGTTTAAACTATAACGTTTTTAGTGAAATCGTGTTTCTCTCGAGGAGAAAACGCGTTTAAAGCCATAAAAAGATTTCACTGTGTTTTGGCATTGACCAAGCTACCAACAACCTAAAAAATGATCAGAACTGGAGAAATGACACATTGACATTGGGTGAAATCATGTAGCTCTTAAGGACGTGTTGTAGACTTGTTGAATAGATTCATTTTTCTTGTTTTGTTTGTTTTTGATGAAATTGTGCTTTTCTCGTCGAGAAAAGGCGTTTAACGCGATAAAAAGGTTTAGTGCGTTATGAATACGGGCTAGCTTACCAAAAGTAAAAATGTGAACTAAATAAGGCCGGGAGTCGTTTTTATTGTTTAAAACACGATTTCTCGACCAGAATATGCTTTTTCAAAAAAGCCACGTTCCCATGGCGAGAGACTCGTTTTCTGTGAGAAAATGCACTAAAAGGAGGGATTTCATCAGAAACACTATAAATACATATTGTACTTGTCTGAAAACGCACAGAACCTTGAAATAGAAGGTTTCTCACCAAAAAACACATTGGTGAAACCCCTATCTTAAGGCGCTGAGTGTTTGCACACATGTACAACAGGCATGTTTAAACTATAACGTTTTTAGTGAAATCGTGTTTCTCTCGAGGAGAAAACGCGTTTAAAGCCATAAAAAGATTTCACTGTGTTTTGGCATTGACCAAGCTACCAACAACCTAAAAAATGATCAGAACTGGAGAAATTACACATTGACATTGGGTGAAATCATGTAACTCTTAAGGACGTGTTGTAGACTTGTTGAATAGATTCATTTTTCTTGTTTTGTTTGTTTTTGATGAAATTGTGCTTTTCTCGTCGAGAAAAGGCGTTTAACGCGATAAAAAGGTTCAGTGCGTTATGAATACGGGCTAGCTTACCAAAAGTAAAAATGTGAACTAAATAAGGCCGGGAGTCGTTTTTATTGTTTAAAACACGATTTCTCGACCAGAATATGCTTTTTCAAAAAAGCCATGTTCCCATGGCGAGAGACTCGTTTTCTGTGAGAAAATGCATTAAAAGGAGGGATTTCGTCAGAAACACTATAAATACATATTGTACTTGTCTGAAAACGCACAGAACCTTGAAATAGAAGGTTTCTCACCAAAAAACACATTGGTGAGACCCCTATCTTAAGGCTCTGAGTGTTTGCACACATGTACAACAGGCATGTTTAAACTATAACGTTTTTAGTGAAATCGTGTTTCTCTCGAGGAGAAAACGCGTTTAAAGCCATAAAAAGATTTCACTGTGTTTTGGCATTGACCAAGCTACCAACAACCAAAAAAATGATCAGAACTGGAGAAATGACACATTGACATTGGGTGAAATCATGTAACTCTTAAGGACGTGTTATAGACTTGTTGAATAGATTCATTTTTCTTGTTTTGTTTGTTTTTGATGAAATTGTGCTTTTCTCGTTGAGAAAAGGCGTTTAATGCGATAAAAAGGTTTAGTGCGTTATGAATACGGGCTAGCTTACCAAAAGTAAAAATGTGAACTAAATAAGGCCGGATGTCGTTTTTATTGTTTAAAACACGATTTCTCGACCAGAATATGCTTTTTCAAAAAAGCCATGTTCCCATGGCGAGAGACTCGTTTTCTGTGAGAAAATGCATTAAAAGGAGGGATTTCATCAGAAACACTATAAATACATATTGTACTTGTCTGAAAACGCACAGAACCTTGAAATAGAAGGTTTCTCACCAAAAAACACATTGGTGAAACCTCTATCTTAAGGCTCTGAGTGTTTGCACACATGTACAACAGGCATGTTTAAACTATAACGTTTTTAGTGAAATCGTGTTTCTCTCGAGGAGAAAACGCGTTTAAAGCCATAAAAAGATTTCACTGTGTTTTGGCATTGACCAAGCTACCAACAACCTAAAAAATGATCAGAACTGGAGAAATTACACATTGACATTGGGTGAAATCATGTAACTCTTAAGGACGTGTTGTAGACTTGTTGAATAGATTCATTTTTCTTGTTTTGTTTGTTTTTGATGAAATTGTGCTTTTCTCGTCGAGAAAAGGCGTTTAACGCGATAAAAAGGTTCAGTGCGTTATGAATACGGGCTAGCTTACCAAAAGTAAAAATGTGAACTAAATAAGGCCGGGAGTCGTTTTTATTGTTTAAAACACGATTTCTCGACCAGAATATGCTTTTTCCAAAAAGCCACGTTCCCATGGCGAGAGACTCGTTTTCTGTGAGAAAATGCATTAAAAGGAGGGATTTCGTCAGAAACACTACAAATACATATTGTACTTGTCTGAAAACGCACAGAACCTTGAAATAGAAGGTTTCTCACCAAAAAACACATTGGTGAGACCCCTATCTTAAGGCTCTGAGTGTTTGCACACATGTACAACAGGCATGTTTAAACTATAACGTTTTTAGTGAAATCGTGTTTCTCTCGAGGAGAAAACGCGTTTAAAGCCATAAAAAGATTTCACTGTGTTTTGGCATTGACCAAGCTACCAACAACCAAAAAAATGATCAGAACTGGAGAAATGACACATTGACATTGGGTGAAATCATGTAACTCTTAAGGACGTGTTATAGACTTGTTGAATAGATTCATTTTTCTTGTTTTGTTTGTTTTTGATGAAATTGTGCTTTTCTCGTTGAGAAAAGGCGTTTAATGCGATAAAAAGGTTTAGTGCGTTATGAATACGGGCTAGCTTACCAAAAGTAAAAATGTGAACTAAATAAGGCCGGATGTCGTTTTTATTGTTTAAAACACGATTTCTCGACCAGAATATGCTTTTTCAAAAAAGCCATGTTCCCATGGCGAGAGACTCGTTTTCTGTGAGAAAATGCATTAAAAGGAGGGATTTCATCAGAAACACTATAAATACATATTGTACTTGTCTGAAAACGCACAGAACCTTGAAATAGAAGGTTTCTCACCAAAAAACACATTGGTGAAACCTCTATCTTAAGGCTCTGAGTGTTTGCACACATGTACAACAGGCATGTTTAAACTATAACGTTTTTAGTGAAATCGTGTTTCTCTCGAGGAGAAAACGCGTTTAAAGCCATAAAAAGATTTCACTGTGTTTTGGCATTGACCAAGCTACCAACAACCTAAAAAATGATCAGAACTGGAGAAATTACACATTGACATTGGGTGAAATCATGTAACTCTTAAGGACGTGTTGTAGACTTGTTGAATAGATTCATTTTTCTTGTTTTGTTTGTTTTTGATGAAATTGTGCTTTTCTCGTCGAGAAAAGGCGTTTAACGCGATAAAAAGGTTCAGTGCGTTATGAATACGGGCTAGCTTACCAAAAGTAAAAATGTGAACTAAATAAGGCCGGGAGTCGTTTTTATTGTTTAAAACACGATTTCTCGACCAGAATATGCTTTTTCCAAAAAGCCACGTTCCCATGGCGAGAGACTCGTTTTCTGTGAGAAAATGCATTAAAAGGAGGGATTTCGTCAGAAACACTACAAATACATATTGTACTTGTCTGAAAACGCACAGAACCTTGAAATAGAAGGTTTCTCACCAAAAAACACATTGGTGAAACCCCTATCTTAAGGCTCTGAGTGTTTGCACACATGTACAACAGGCATGTTCAAACTATAACGCTTTTAGTGAAATCGTGTTTCTCTCGAGGAGAAAACGCGTTTAAAGCCATAAAAAGATTTCACTGTGTTTTGGCATTGACCAAGCTACCAACAACCTAAAAAATGATCAGAACTGGAGAAATGACACATTGACATTGGGTGAAATCATGTAGCTCTTAAGGACGTGTTGTAGACTTGTTGAATAGATTCATTTTTCTTGTTTTGTTTGTTTTTGATGAAATTGTGCTTTTCTCGTCGAGAAAAGGCGTTTAACGCGATAAAAAGGTTTAGTGCGTTATGAATACGGGCTAGCTTACCAAAAGTAAAAATGTGAACTAAATAAGGCCGGGAGTCGTTTTTATTGTTTAAAACACGATTTCTCGACCAGAATATGCTTTTTCAAAAAAGCCACGTTCCCATGGCGAGAGACTCGTTTTCTGTGAGAAAATGCACTAAAAGGAGGGATTTCATCAGAAACACTATAAATACATATTGTACTTGTCTGAAAACGCACAGAACCTTGAAATAGAAGGTTTCTCACCAAAAAACACATTGGTGAAACCCCTATCTTAAGGCGCTGAGTGTTTGCACACATGTACAACAGGCATGTTTAAACTATAACGTTTTTAGTGAAATCGTGTTTCTCTCGAGGAGAAAACGCGTTTAAAGCCATAAAAAGATTTCACTGTGTTTTGGCATTGACCAAGCTACCAACAACCTAAAAAATGATCAGAACTGGAGAAATGACACATTGACATTGGGTGAAATCATGTAGCTCTTAAGGACGTGTTGTAGACTTGTTGAATAGATTCATTTTTCTTGTTTTGTTTGTTTTTGATGAAATTGTGCTTTTCTCGTCGAGAAAAGGCGTTTAACGCGATAAAAAGGTTCAGTGCGTTATGAATACGGGCTAGCTTACCAAAAGTAAAAATGTGAACTAAATAAGGCCGGGAGTCGTTTTTATTGTTTAAAACACGATTTCTCGACCAGAATATGCTTTTTCAAAAAAGCCACGTTCCCATGGCGAGAGACTCGTTTTCTGTGAGAAAATGCACTAAAAGGAGGGATTTCATCAGAAACACTATAAATACATATTGTACTTGTCTGAAAACGCACAGAACCTTGAAATAGAAGGTTTCTCACCAAAAAACACATTGGTGAAACCCCTATCTTAAGGCGCTGAGTGTTTGCACACATGTACAACAGGCAAGTTTAAACTATAACGTTTTTAGTGAAATCGTGTTTCTCTCGAGGAGAAAACGCGTTTAAAGCCATAAAAAGATTTCACTGTGTTTTGGCATTGACCAAGCTACCAACAACCTAAAAAATGATCAGAACTGGAGAAATTACACATTGACATTGGGTGAAATCATGTAACTCTTAAGGACGTGTTGTAGACTTGTTGAATAGATTCATTTTTCTTGTTTTGTTTGTTTTTGATGAAATTGTGCTTTTCTCGTCGAGAAAAGGCGTTTAACGCGATAAAAAGGTTCAGTGCGTTATGAATACGGGCTAGCTTACCAAAAGTAAAAATGTGAACTAAATAAGGCCGGGAGTCGTTTTTATTGTTTAAAACACGATTTCTCGACCAGAATATGCTTTTTCCAAAAAGCCATGTTCCCATGGCGAGAGACTCGTTTTCTGTGAGAAAATGCATTAAAAGGAGGGATTTCGTCAGAAACACTATAAATACATATTGTACTTGTCTGAAAACGCACAGAACCTTGAAATAGAAGGTTTCTCACCAAAAAACACATTGGTGAAACCCCTATCTTAAGGCTCTGAGTGTTTGCACACATGTACAACAGGCATGTTTAAACTATAACGTTTTTAGTGAAATCGTGTTTCTCTCGAGGAGAAAACGCGTTTAAAGCCATAAAAAGATTTCACTGTGTTTTGGCATTGACCAAGCTACCAACAACCTAAAAAATGATCAGAACTGGAGAAATTACACATTGACATTGGGTGAAATCATGTAGCTCTTAAGGACGTGTTGTAGACTTGTTGAATAGATTCATTTTTCTTGTTTTGTTTGTTTTTGATGAAATTGTGCTTTTCTCGTTGAGAAAAGGCGTTTAATGCGATAAAAAGGTTTAGTGCGTTATGAATACGGGCTAGCTTACCAAAAGTAAAAATGTGAACTAAATAAGGCCGGGAGTCGTTTTTATTGTTTAAAACACGATTTCTCGACCAGAATATGCTTTTTCCAAAAAGCCACGTTCCCATGGCGAGAGACTCGTTTTCTGTGAGAAAATGCATTAAAAGGAGGGATTTCGTCAGAAACACTACAAATACATATTGTACTTGTCTGAAAACGCACAGAACCTTGAAATAGAAGGTTTCTCACCAAAAAACACATTGGTGAAACCCCTATCTTAAGGCTCTGAGTGTTTGCACACATGTACAACAGGCATGTTCAAACTATAACGCTTTTAGTGAAATCGTGTTTCTCTCGAGGAGAAAACGCGTTTAAAGCCATAAAAAGATTTCACTGTGTTTTGGCATTGACCAAGCTACCAACAACCTAAAAAATGATCAGAACTGGAGAAATGACACATTGACATTGGGTGAAATCATGTAGCTCTTAAGGACGTGTTGTAGACTTGTTGAATAGATTCATTTTTCTTGTTTTGTTTGTTTTTGATGAAATTGTGCTTTTCTCGTCGAGAAAAGGCGTTTAACGCGATAAAAAGGTTTAGTGCGTTATGAATACGGGCTAGCTTACCAAAAGTAAAAATGTGAACTAAATAAGGCCGGGAGTCGTTTTTATTGTTTAAAACACGATTTCTCGACCAGAATATGCTTTTTCAAAAAAGCCACGTTCCCATGGCGAGAGACTCGTTTTCTGTGAGAAAATGCACTAAAAGGAGGGATTTCATCAGAAACACTATAAATACATATTGTACTTGTCTGAAAACGCACAGAACCTTGAAATAGAAGGTTTCTCACCAAAAAACACATTGGTGAAACCCCTATCTTAAGGCTCTGAGTGTTTGCACACATGTACAACAGGCATGTTTAAACTATAACGTTTTTAGTGAAATCGTGTTTCTCTCGAGGAGAAAACGCGTTTAAAGCCATAAACAGATTTCACTGTGTTTTGGCATTGACCAAGCTACCAACAACCTAAAAAATGATCAGAACTGGAGAAATGACACATTGACATTGGGTGAAATCATGTAGCTCTTAAGGACGTGTTGTAGACTTGTTGAATAGATTCATTTTTCTTGTTTTGTTTGTTTTTGATGAAATTGTGCTTTTCTCGTCGAGAAAAGGCGTTTAACGCGATAAAAAGGTTCAGTGCGTTATGAATACGGGCTAGCTTACCAAAAGTAAAAATGTGAACTAAATAAGGCCGGGAGTCGTTTTTATTGTTTAAAACACGATTTCTCGACCAGAATATGCTTTTTCCAAAAAGCCACGTTCCCATGGCGAGAGACTCGTTTTCTGTGAGAAAATGCATTAAAAGGAGGGATTTCGTCAGAAACACTACAAATACATATTGTACTTGTCTGAAAACGCACAGAACCTTGAAATAGAAGGTTTCTCACCAAAAAACACATTGGTGAAACCCCTATCTTAAGGCTCTGAGTGTTTGCACACATGTACAACAGGCATGTTCAAACTATAACGCTTTTAGTGAAATCGTGTTTCTCTCGAGGAGAAAACGCGTTTAAAGCCATAAAAAGATTTCACTGTGTTTTGGCATTGACCAAGCTACCAACAACCTAAAAAATGATCAGAACTGGAGAAATGACACATTGACATTGGGTGAAATCATGTAGCTCTTAAGGACGTGTTGTAGACTTGTTGAATAGATTCATTTTTCTTGTTTTGTTTGTTTTTGATGAAATTGTGCTTTTCTCGTCGAGAAAAGGCGTTTAACGCGATAAAAAGGTTTAGTGCGTTATGAATACGGGCTAGCTTACCAAAAGTAAAAATGTGAACTAAATAAGGCCGGGAGTCGTTTTTATTGTTTAAAACACGATTTCTCGACCAGAATATGCTTTTTCAAAAAAGCCACGTTCCCATGGCGAGAGACTCGTTTTCTGTGAGAAAATGCACTAAAAGGAGGGATTTCATCAGAAACACTATAAATACATATTGTACTTGTCTGAAAACGCACAGAACCTTGAAATAGAAGGTTTCTCACCAAAAAACACATTGGTGAAACCCCTATCTTAAGGCTCTGAGTGTTTGCACACATGTACAACAGGCATGTTTAAACTATAACGTTTTTAGTGAAATCGTGTTTCTCTCGAGGAGAAAACGCGTTTAAAGCCATAAAAAGATTTCACTGTGTTTTGGCATTGACCAAGCTACCAACAACCTAAAAAATGATCAGAACTGGAGAAATGACACATTGACATTGGGTGAAATCATGTAGCTCTTAAGGACGTGTTGTAGACTTGTTGAATAGATTCATTTTTCTTGTTTTGTTTGTTTTTGATGAAATTGTGCTTTTCTCGTCGAGAAAAGGCGTTTAACGCGATAAAAAGGTTCAGTGCGTTATGAATACGGGCTAGCTTACCAAAAGTAAAAATGTGAACTAAATAAGGCCGGGAGTCGTTTTTATTGTTTAAAACACGATTTCTCGACCAGAATATGCTTTTTCAAAAAAGCCACGTTCCCATGGCGAGAGACTCGTTTTCTGTGAGAAAATGCACTAAAAGGAGGGATTTCATCAGAAACACTATAAATACATATTGTACTTGTCTGAAAACGCACAGAACCTTGAAATAGAAGGTTTCTCACCAAAAAACACATTGGTGAAACCCCTATCTTAAGGCGCTGAGTGTTTGCACACATGTACAACAGGCAAGTTTAAACTATAACGTTTTTAGTGAAATCGTGTTTCTCTCGAGGAGAAAACGCGTTTAAAGCCATAAACAGATTTCACTGTGTTTTGGCATTGACCAAGCTACCAACAACCTAAAAAATGATCAGAACTGGAGAAATGACACATTGACATTGGGTGAAATCATGTAGCTCTTAAGGACGTGTTGTAGACTTGTTGAATAGATTCATTTTTCTTGTTTTGTTTGTTTTTGATGAAATTGTGCTTTTCTCGTCGAGAAAAGGCGTTTAACGCGATAAAAAGGTTCAGTGCGTTATGAATACGGGCTAGCTTACCAAAAGTAAAAATGTGAACTAAATAAGGCCGGGAGTCGTTTTTATTGTTTAAAACACGATTTCTCGACCAGAATATGCTTTTTCAAAAAAGCCACGTTCCCATGGCGAGAGACTCGTTTTCTGTGAGAAAATGCACTAAAAGGAGGGATTTCATCAGAAACACTATAAATACATATTGTACTTGTCTGAAAACGCACAGAACCTTGAAATAGAAGGTTTCTCACCAAAAAACACATTGGTGAAACCCCTATCTTAAGGCGCTGAGTGTTTGCACACATGTACAACAGGCAAGTTTAAACTATAACGTTTTTAGTGAAATCGTGTTTCTCTCGAGGAGAAAACGCGTTTAAAGCCATAAAAAGATTTCACTGTGTTTTGGCATTGACCAAGCTACCAACAACCTAAAAAATGATCAGAACTGGAGAAATTACACATTGACATTGGGTGAAATCATGTAACTCTTAAGGACGTGTTGTAGACTTGTTGAATAGATTCATTTTTCTTGTTTTGTTTGTTTTTGATGAAATTGTGCTTTTCTCGTCGAGAAAAGGCGTTTAACGCGATAAAAAGGTTCAGTGCGTTATGAATACGGGCTAGCTTACCAAAAGTAAAAATGTGAACTAAATAAGGCCGGGAGTCGTTTTTATTGTTTAAAACACGATTTCTCGACCAGAATATGCTTTTTCAAAAAAGCCATGTTCCCATGGCGAGAGACTCGTTTTCTGTGAGAAAATGCATTAAAAGGAGGGATTTCGTCAGAAACACTATAAATACATATTGTACTTGTCTGAAAACGCACAGAACCTTGAAATAGAAGGTTTCTCACCAAAAAACACATTGGTGAAACCCCTATCTTAAGGCTCTGAGTGTTTGCACACATGTACAACAGGCATGTTTAAACTATAACGTTTTTAGTGAAATCGTGTTTCTCTCGAGGAGAAAACGCGTTTAAAGCCATAAAAAGATTTCACTGTGTTTTGGCATTGACCAAGCTACCAACAACCTAAAAAATGATCAGAACTGGAGAAATTACACATTGACATTGGGTGAAATCATGTAACTCTTAAGGACGTGTTGTAGACTTGTTGAATAGATTCATTTTTCTTGTTTTGTTTGTTTTTGATGAAATTGTGCTTTTCTCGTCGAGAAAAGGCGTTTAACGCGATAAAAAGGTTCAGTGCGTTATGAATACGGGCTAGCTTACCAAAAGTAAAAATGTGAACTAAATAAGGCCGGGAGTCGTTTTTATTGTTTAAAACACGATTTCTCGACCAGAATATGCTTTTTCCAAAAAGCCACGTTCCCATGGCGAGAGACTCGTTTTCTGTGAGAAAATGCATTAAAAGGAGGGATTTCGTCAGAAACACTACAAATACATATTGTACTTGTCTGAAAACGCACAGAACCTTGAAATAGAAGGTTTCTCACCAAAAAACACATTGGTGAAACCCCTATCTTAAGGCTCTGAGTGTTTGCACACATGTACAACAGGCATGTTCAAACTATAACGCTTTTAGTGAAATCGTGTTTCTCTCGAGGAGAAAACGCGTTTAAAGCCATAAAAAGATTTCACTGTGTTTTGGCATTGACCAAGCTACCAACAACCTAAAAAATGATCAGAACTGGAGAAATGACACATTGACATTGGGTGAAATCATGTAGCTCTTAAGGACGTGTTGTAGACTTGTTGAATAGATTCATTTTTCTTGTTTTGTTTGTTTTTGATGAAATTGTGCTTTTCTCGTCGAGAAAAGGCGTTTAACGCGATAAAAAGGTTTAGTGCGTTATGAATACGGGCTAGCTTACCAAAAGTAAAAATGTGAACTAAATAAGGCCGGGAGTCGTTTTTATTGTTTAAAACACGATTTCTCGACCAGAATATGCTTTTTCAAAAAAGCCACGTTCCCATGGCGAGAGACTCGTTTTCTGTGAGAAAATGCACTAAAAGGAGGGATTTCATCAGAAACACTATAAATACATATTGTACTTGTCTGAAAACGCACAGAACCTTGAAATAGAAGGTTTCTCACCAAAAAACACATTGGTGAAACCCCTATCTTAAGGCTCTGAGTGTTTGCACACATGTACAACAGGCATGTTTAAACTATAACGTTTTTAGTGAAATCGTGTTTCTCTCGAGGAGAAAACGCGTTTAAAGCCATAAAAAGATTTCACTGTGTTTTGGCATTGACCAAGCTACCAACAACCTAAAAAATGATCAGAACTGGAGAAATGACACATTGACATTGGGTGAAATCATGTAGCTCTTAAGGACGTGTTGTAGACTTGTTGAATAGATTCATTTTTCTTGTTTTGTTTGTTTTTGATGAAATTGTGCTTTTCTCGTCGAGAAAAGGCGTTTAACGCGATAAAAAGGTTCAGTGCGTTATGAATACGGGCTAGCTTACCAAAAGTAAAAATGTGAACTAAATAAGGCCGGGAGTCGTTTTTATTGTTTAAAACACGATTTCTCGACCAGAATATGCTTTTTCAAAAAAGCCACGTTCCCATGGCGAGAGACTCGTTTTCTGTGAGAAAATGCACTAAAAGGAGGGATTTCATCAGAAACACTATAAATACATATTGTACTTGTCTGAAAACGCACAGAACCTTGAAATAGAAGGTTTCTCACCAAAAAACACATTGGTGAAACCCCTATCTTAAGGCGCTGAGTGTTTGCACACATGTACAACAGGCAAGTTTAAACTATAACGTTTTTAGTGAAATCGTGTTTCTCTCGAGGAGAAAACGCGTTTAAAGCCATAAAAAGATTTCACTGTGTTTTGGCATTGACCAAGCTACCAACAACCTAAAAAATGATCAGAACTGGAGAAATTACACATTGACATTGGGTGAAATCATGTAACTCTTAAGGACGTGTTGTAGACTTGTTGAATAGATTCATTTTTCTTGTTTTGTTTGTTTTTGATGAAATTGTGCTTTTCTCGTCGAGAAAAGGCGTTTAACGCGATAAAAAGGTTCAGTGCGTTATGAATACGGGCTAGCTTACCAAAAGTAAAAATGTGAACTAAATAAGGCCGGGAGTCGTTTTTATTGTTTAAAACACGATTTCTCGACCAGAATATGCTTTTTCCAAAAAGCCATGTTCCCATGGCGAGAGACTCGTTTTCTGTGAGAAAATGCATTAAAAGGAGGGATTTCGTCAGAAACACTATAAATACATATTGTACTTGTCTGAAAACGCACAGAACCTTGAAATAGAAGGTTTCTCACCAAAAAACACATTGGTGAAACCCCTATCTTAAGGCTCTGAGTGTTTGCACACATGTACAACAGGCATGTTTAAACTATAACGTTTTTAGTGAAATCGTGTTTCTCTCGAGGAGAAAACGCGTTTAAAGCCATAAAAAGATTTCACTGTGTTTTGGCATTGACCAAGCTACCAACAACCTAAAAAATGATCAGAACTGGAGAAATGACACATTGACATTGGGTGAAATCATGTAGCTCTTAAGGACGTGTTGTAGACTTGTTGAATAGATTCATTTTTCTTGTTTTGTTTGTTTTTGATGAAATTGTGCTTTTCTCGTTGAGAAAAGGCGTTTAATGCGATAAAAAGGTTTAGTGCGTTATGAATACGGGCTAGCTTACCAAAAGTAAAAATGTGAACTAAATAAGGCCGGGAGTCGTTTTTATTGTTTAAAACACGATTTCTCGACCAGAATATGCTTTTTCCAAAAAGCCACGTTCCCATGGCGAGAGACTCGTTTTCTGTGAGAAAATGCATTAAAAGGAGGGATTTCGTCAGAAACACTACAAATACATATTGTACTTGTCTGAAAACGCACAGAACCTTGAAATAGAAGGTTTCTCACCAAAAAACACATTGGTGAAACCCCTATCTTAAGGCTCTGAGTGTTTGCACACATGTACAACAGGCATGTTCAAACTATAACGCTTTTAGTGAAATCGTGTTTCTCTCGAGGAGAAAACGCGTTTAAAGCCATAAAAAGATTTCACTGTGTTTTGGCATTGACCAAGCTACCAACAACCTAAAAAATGATCAGAACTGGAGAAATGACACATTGACATTGGGTGAAATCATGTAGCTCTTAAGGACGTGTTGTAGACTTGTTGAATAGATTCATTTTTCTTGTTTTGTTTGTTTTTGATGAAATTGTGCTTTTCTCGTCGAGAAAAGGCGTTTAACGCGATAAAAAGGTTTAGTGCGTTATGAATACGGGCTAGCTTACCAAAAGTAAAAATGTGAACTAAATAAGGCCGGGAGTCGTTTTTATTGTTTAAAACACGATTTCTCGACCAGAATATGCTTTTTCAAAAAAGCCACGTTCCCATGGCGAGAGACTCGTTTTCTGTGAGAAAATGCACTAAAAGGAGGGATTTCATCAGAAACACTATAAATACATATTGTACTTGTCTGAAAACGCACAGAACCTTGAAATAGAAGGTTTCTCACCAAAAAACACATTGGTGAAACCCCTATCTTAAGGCTCTGAGTGTTTGCACACATGTACAACAGGCATGTTTAAACTATAACGTTTTTAGTGAAATCGTGTTTCTCTCGAGGAGAAAACGCGTTTAAAGCCATAAACAGATTTCACTGTGTTTTGGCATTGACCAAGCTACCAACAACCTAAAAAATGATCAGAACTGGAGAAATGACACATTGACATTGGGTGAAATCATGTAGCTCTTAAGGACGTGTTGTAGACTTGTTGAATAGATTCATTTTTCTTGTTTTGTTTGTTTTTGATGAAATTGTGCTTTTCTCGTCGAGAAAAGGCGTTTAACGCGATAAAAAGGTTCAGTGCGTTATGAATACGGGCTAGCTTACCAAAAGTAAAAATGTGAACTAAATAAGGCCGGGAGTCGTTTTTATTGTTTAAAACACGATTTCTCGACCAGAATATGCTTTTTCAAAAAAGCCACGTTCCCATGGCGAGAGACTCGTTTTCTGTGAGAAAATGCACTAAAAGGAGGGATTTCATCAGAAACACTATAAATACATATTGTACTTGTCTGAAAACGCACAGAACCTTGAAATAGAAGGTTTCTCACCAAAAAACACATTGGTGAAACCCCTATCTTAAGGCTCTGAGTGTTTGCACACATGTACAACAGGCATGTTTAAACTATAACGTTTTTAGTGAAATCGTGTTTCTCTCGAGGAGAAAACGCGTTTAAAGCCATAAACAGATTTCACTGTGTTTTGGCATTGACCAAGCTACCAACAACCTAAAAAATGATCAGAACTGGAGAAATGACACATTGACATTGGGTGAAATCATGTAGCTCTTAAGGACGTGTTGTAGACTTGTTGAATAGATTCATTTTTCTTGTTTTGTTTGTTTTTGATGAAATTGTGCTTTTCTCGTCGAGAAAAGGCGTTTAACGCGATAAAAAGGTTCAGTGCGTTATGAATACGGGCTAGCTTACCAAAAGTAAAAATGTGAACTAAATAAGGCCGGGAGTCGTTTTTATTGTTTAAAACACGATTTCTCGACCAGAATATGCTTTTTCAAAAAAGCCACGTTCCCATGGCGAGAGACTCGTTTTCTGTGAGAAAATGCACTAAAAGGAGGGATTTCATCAGAAACACTATAAATACATATTGTACTTGTCTGAAAACGCACAGAACCTTGAAATAGAAGGTTTCTCACCAAAAAACACATTGGTGAAACCCCTATCTTAAGGCGCTGAGTGTTTGCACACATGTACAACAGGCAAGTTTAAACTATAACGTTTTTAGTGAAATCGTGTTTCTCTCGAGGAGAAAACGCGTTTAAAGCCATAAAAAGATTTCACTGTGTTTTGGCATTGACCAAGCTACCAACAACCTAAAAAATGATCAGAACTGGAGAAATTACACATTGACATTGGGTGAAATCATGTAACTCTTAAGGACGTGTTGTAGACTTGTTGAATAGATTCATTTTTCTTGTTTTGTTTGTTTTTGATGAAATTGTGCTTTTCTCGTCGAGAAAAGGCGTTTAACGCGATAAAAAGGTTCAGTGCGTTATGAATACGGGCTAGCTTACCAAAAGTAAAAATGTGAACTAAATAAGGCCGGGAGTCGTTTTTATTGTTTAAAACACGATTTCTCGACCAGAATATGCTTTTTCCAAAAAGCCACGTTCCCATGGCGAGAGACTCGTTTTCTGTGAGAAAATGCATTAAAAGGAGGGATTTCGTCAGAAACACTACAAATACATATTGTACTTGTCTGAAAACGCACAGAACCTTGAAATAGAAGGTTTCTCACCAAAAAACACATTGGTGAAACCCCTATCTTAAGGCTCTGAGTGTTTGCACACATGTACAACAGGCATGTTCAAACTATAACGCTTTTAGTGAAATCGTGTTTCTCTCGAGGAGAAAACGCGTTTAAAGCCATAAAAAGATTTCACTGTGTTTTGGCATTGACCAAGCTACCAACAACCTAAAAAATGATCAGAACTGGAGAAATGACACATTGACATTGGGTGAAATCATGTAGCTCTTAAGGACGTGTTGTAGACTTGTTGAATAGATTCATTTTTCTTGTTTTGTTTGTTTTTGATGAAATTGTGCTTTTCTCGTCGAGAAAAGGCGTTTAACGCGATAAAAAGGTTTAGTGCGTTATGAATACGGGCTAGCTTACCAAAAGTAAAAATGTGAACTAAATAAGGCCGGGAGTCGTTTTTATTGTTTAAAACACGATTTCTCGACCAGAATATGCTTTTTCAAAAAAGCCACGTTCCCATGGCGAGAGACTCGTTTTCTGTGAGAAAATGCACTAAAAGGAGGGATTTCATCAGAAACACTATAAATACATATTGTACTTGTCTGAAAACGCACAGAACCTTGAAATAGAAGGTTTCTCACCAAAAAACACATTGGTGAAACCCCTATCTTAAGGCTCTGAGTGTTTGCACACATGTACAACAGGCATGTTTAAACTATAACGTTTTTAGTGAAATCGTGTTTCTCTCGAGGAGAAAACGCGTTTAAAGCCATAAAAAGATTTCACTGTGTTTTGGCATTGACCAAGCTACCAACAACCTAAAAAATGATCAGAACTGGAGAAATGACACATTGACATTGGGTGAAATCATGTAGCTCTTAAGGACGTGTTGTAGACTTGTTGAATAGATTCATTTTTCTTGTTTTGTTTGTTTTTGATGAAATTGTGCTTTTCTCGTCGAGAAAAGGCGTTTAACGCGATAAAAAGGTTTAGTGCGTTATGAATACGGGCTAGCTTACCAAAAGTAAAAATGTGAACTAAATAAGGCCGGGAGTCGTTTTTATTGTTTAAAACACGATTTCTCGACCAGAATATGCTTTTTCAAAAAAGCCACGTTCCCATGGCGAGAGACTCGTTTTCTGTGAGAAAATGCACTAAAAGGAGGGATTTCATCAGAAACACTATAAATACATATTGTACTTGTCTGAAAACGCACAGAACCTTGAAATAGAAGGTTTCTCACCAAAAAACACATTGGTGAAACCCCTATCTTAAGGCTCTGAGTGTTTGCACACATGTACAACAGGCATGTTTAAACTATAACGTTTTTAGTGAAATCGTGTTTCTCTCGAGGAGAAAACGCGTTTAAAGCCATAAACAGATTTCACTGTGTTTTGGCATTGACCAAGCTACCAACAACCTAAAAAATGATCAGAACTGGAGAAATGACACATTGACATTGGGTGAAATCATGTAGCTCTTAAGGACGTGTTGTAGACTTGTTGAATAGATTCATTTTTCTTGTTTTGTTTGTTTTTGATGAAATTGTGCTTTTCTCGTCGAGAAAAGGCGTTTAACGCGATAAAAAGGTTCAGTGCGTTATGAATACGGGCTAGCTTACCAAAAGTAAAAATGTGAACTAAATAAGGCCGGGAGTCGTTTTTATTGTTTAAAACACGATTTCTCGACCAGAATATGCTTTTTCAAAAAAGCCACGTTCCCATGGCGAGAGACTCGTTTTCTGTGAGAAAATGCACTAAAAGGAGGGATTTCATCAGAAACACTATAAATACATATTGTACTTGTCTGAAAACGCACAGAACCTTGAAATAGAAGGTTTCTCACCAAAAAACACATTGGTGAAACCCCTATCTTAAGGCTCTGAGTGTTTGCACACATGTACAACAGGCATGTTTAAACTATAACGTTTTTAGTGAAATCGTGTTTCTCTCGAGGAGAAAACGCGTTTAAAGCCATAAACAGATTTCACTGTGTTTTGGCATTGACCAAGCTACCAACAACCTAAAAAATGATCAGAACTGGAGAAATGACACATTGACATTGGGTGAAATCATGTAGCTCTTAAGGACGTGTTGTAGACTTGTTGAATAGATTCATTTTTCTTGTTTTGTTTGTTTTTGATGAAATTGTGCTTTTCTCGTCGAGAAAAGGCGTTTAACGCGATAAAAAGGTTCAGTGCGTTATGAATACGGGCTAGCTTACCAAAAGTAAAAATGTGAACTAAATAAGGCCGGGAGTCGTTTTTATTGTTTAAAACACGATTTCTCGACCAGAATATGCTTTTTCAAAAAAGCCACGTTCCCATGGCGAGAGACTCGTTTTCTGTGAGAAAATGCACTAAAAGGAGGGATTTCATCAGAAACACTATAAATACATATTGTACTTGTCTGAAAACGCACAGAACCTTGAAATAGAAGGTTTCTCACCAAAAAACACATTGGTGAAACCCCTATCTTAAGGCGCTGAGTGTTTGCACACATGTACAACAGGCAAGTTTAAACTATAACGTTTTTAGTGAAATCGTGTTTCTCTCGAGGAGAAAACGCGTTTAAAGCCATAAAAAGATTTCACTGTGTTTTGGCATTGACCAAGCTACCAACAACCTAAAAAATGATCAGAACTGGAGAAATTACACATTGACATTGGGTGAAATCATGTAACTCTTAAGGACGTGTTGTAGACTTGTTGAATAGATTCATTTTTCTTGTTTTGTTTGTTTTTGATGAAATTGTGCTTTTCTCGTCGAGAAAAGGCGTTTAACGCGATAAAAAGGTTCAGTGCGTTATGAATACGGGCTAGCTTACCAAAAGTAAAAATGTGAACTAAATAAGGCCGGGAGTCGTTTTTATTGTTTAAAACACGATTTCTCGACCAGAATATGCTTTTTCAAAAAAGCCATGTTCCCATGGCGAGAGACTCGTTTTCTGTGAGAAAATGCATTAAAAGGAGGGATTTCGTCAGAAACACTATAAATACATATTGTACTTGTCTGAAAACGCACAGAACCTTGAAATAGAAGGTTTCTCACCAAAAAACACATTGGTGAAACCCCTATCTTAAGGCTCTGAGTGTTTGCACACATGTACAACAGGCATGTTTAAACTATAACGTTTTTAGTGAAATCGTGTTTCTCTCGAGGAGAAAACGCGTTTAAAGCCATAAAAAGATTTCACTGTGTTTTGGCATTGACCAAGCTACCAACAACCTAAAAAATGATCAGAACTGGAGAAATGACACATTGACATTGGGTGAAATCATGTAGCTCTTAAGGACGTGTTGTAGACTTGTTGAATAGATTCATTTTTCTTGTTTTGTTTGTTTTTGATGAAATTGTGCTTTTCTCGTTGAGAAAAGGCGTTTAATGCGATAAAAAGGTTTAGTGCGTTATGAATACGGGCTAGCTTACCAAAAGTAAAAATGTGAACTAAATAAGGCCGGGAGTCGTTTTTATTGTTTAAAACACGATTTCTCGACCAGAATATGCTTTTTCAAAAAAGCCATGTTCCCATGGCGAGAGACTCGTTTTCTGTGAGAAAATGCATTAAAAGGAGGGATTTCATCAGAAACACTATAAATACATATTGTACTTGTCTGAAAACGCACAGAACCTTGAAATAGAAGGTTTCTCACCAAAAAACACATTGGTGAAACCTCTATCTTAAGGCTCTGAGTGTTTGCACACATGTACAACAGGCATGTTTAAACTATAACGTTTTTAGTGAAATCGTGTTTCTCTCGAGGAGAAAACGCGTTTAAAGCCATAAAAAGATTTCACTGTGTTTTGGCATTGACCAAGCTACCAACAACCTAAAAAATGATCAGAACTGGAGAAATTACACATTGACATTGGGTGAAATCATGTAACTCTTAAGGACGTGTTGTAGACTTGTTGAATAGATTCATTTTTCTTGTTTTGTTTGTTTTTGATGAAATTGTGCTTTTCTCGTCGAGAAAAGGCGTTTAACGCGATAAAAAGGTTCAGTGCGTTATGAATACGGGCTAGCTTACCAAAAGTAAAAATGTGAACTAAATAAGGCCGGGAGTCGTTTTTATTGTTTAAAACACGATTTCTCGACCAGAATATGCTTTTTCCAAAAAGCCACGTTCCCATGGCGAGAGACTCGTTTTCTGTGAGAAAATGCATTAAAAGGAGGGATTTCGTCAGAAACACTACAAATACATATTGTACTTGTCTGAAAACGCACAGAACCTTGAAATAGAAGGTTTCTCACCAAAAAACACATTGGTGAAACCCCTATCTTAAGGCTCTGAGTGTTTGCACACATGTACAACAGGCATGTTCAAACTATAACGCTTTTAGTGAAATCGTGTTTCTCTCGAGGAGAAAACGCGTTTAAAGCCATAAAAAGATTTCACTGTGTTTTGGCATTGACCAAGCTACCAACAACCTAAAAAATGATCAGAACTGGAGAAATGACACATTGACATTGGGTGAAATCATGTAGCTCTTAAGGACGTGTTGTAGACTTGTTGAATAGATTCATTTTTCTTGTTTTGTTTGTTTTTGATGAAATTGTGCTTTTCTCGTCGAGAAAAGGCGTTTAACGCGATAAAAAGGTTTAGTGCGTTATGAATACGGGCTAGCTTACCAAAAGTAAAAATGTGAACTAAATAAGGCCGGGAGTCGTTTTTATTGTTTAAAACACGATTTCTCGACCAGAATATGCTTTTTCAAAAAAGCCACGTTCCCATGGCGAGAGACTCGTTTTCTGTGAGAAAATGCACTAAAAGGAGGGATTTCATCAGAAACACTATAAATACATATTGTACTTGTCTGAAAACGCACAGAACCTTGAAATAGAAGGTTTCTCACCAAAAAACACATTGGTGAAACCCCTATCTTAAGGCTCTGAGTGTTTGCACACATGTACAACAGGCATGTTTAAACTATAACGTTTTTAGTGAAATCGTGTTTCTCTCGAGGAGAAAACGCGTTTAAAGCCATAAAAAGATTTCACTGTGTTTTGGCATTGACCAAGCTACCAACAACCTAAAAAATGATCAGAACTGGAGAAATGACACATTGACATTGGGTGAAATCATGTAGCTCTTAAGGACGTGTTGTAGACTTGTTGAATAGATTCATTTTTCTTGTTTTGTTTGTTTTTGATGAAATTGTGCTTTTCTCGTCGAGAAAAGGCGTTTAACGCGATAAAAAGGTTTAGTGCGTTATGAATACGGGCTAGCTTACCAAAAGTAAAAATGTGAACTAAATAAGGCCGGGAGTCGTTTTTATTGTTTAAAACACGATTTCTCGACCAGAATATGCTTTTTCAAAAAAGCCACGTTCCCATGGCGAGAGACTCGTTTTCTGTGAGAAAATGCACTAAAAGGAGGGATTTCATCAGAAACACTATAAATACATATTTTACTTGTCTGAAAACGCACAGAACCTTGAAATAGAAGGTTTCTCACCAAAAAACACATTGGTGAAACCCCTATCTTAAGGCTCTGAGTGTTTGCACACATGTACAACAGGCATGTTCAAACTATAACGCTTTTAGTGAAATCGTGTTTCTCTCGAGGAGAAAACGCGTTTAAAGCCATAAAAAGATTTCACTGTGTTTTGGCATTGACCAAGCTACCAACAACCTAAAAAATGATCAGAACTGGAGAAATGACACATTGACATTGGGTGAAATCATGTAGCTCTTAAGGACGTGTTGTAGACTTGTTGAATAGATTCATTTTTCTTGTTTTGTTTGTTTTTGATGAAATTGTGCTTTTCTCGTCGAGAAAAGGCGTTTAACGCGATAAAAAGGTTTAGTGCGTTATGAATACGGGCTAGCTTACCAAAAGTAAAAATGTGAACTAAATAAGGCCGGGAGTCGTTTTTATTGTTTAAAACACGATTTCTCGACCAGAATATGCTTTTTCAAAAAAGCCACGTTCCCATGGCGAGAGACTCGTTTTCTGTGAGAAAATGCACTAAAAGGAGGGATTTCATCAGAAACACTATAAATACATATTGTACTTGTCTGAAAACGCACAGAACCTTGAAATAGAAGGTTTCTCACCAAAAAACACATTGGTGAAACCCCTATCTTAAGGCTCTGAGTGTTTGCACACATGTACAACAGGCATGTTTAAACTATAACGTTTTTAGTGAAATCGTGTTTCTCTCGAGGAGAAAACGCGTTTAAAGCCATAAAAAGATTTCACTGTGTTTTGGCATTGACCAAGCTACCAACAACCTAAAAAATGATCAGAACTGGAGAAATGACACATTGACATTGGGTGAAATCATGTAGCTCTTAAGGACGTGTTGTAGACTTGTTGAATAGATTCATTTTTCTTGTTTTGTTTGTTTTTGATGAAATTGTGCTTTTCTCGTCGAGAAAAGGCGTTTAACGCGATAAAAAGGTTTAGTGCGTTATGAATACGGGCTAGCTTACCAAAAGTAAAAATGTGAACTAAATAAGGCCGGGAGTCGTTTTTATTGTTTAAAACACGATTTCTCGACCAGAATATGCTTTTTCAAAAAAGCCACGTTCCCATGGCGAGAGACTCGTTTTCTGTGAGAAAATGCACTAAAAGGAGGGATTTCATCAGAAACACTATAAATACATATTTTACTTGTCTGAAAACGCACAGAACCTTGAAATAGAAGGTTTCTCACCAAAAAACACATTGGTGAAACCCCTATCTTAAGGCGCTGAGTGTTTGCACACATGTACAACAGGCATGTTTAAACTATAACGTTTTTAGTGAAATCGTGTTTCTCTCGAGGAGAAAACGCGTTTAAAGCCATAAAAAGATTTCACTGTGTTTTGGCATTGACCAAGCTACCAACAACCTAAAAAATGATCAGAACTGGAGAAATTACACATTGACATTGGGTGAAATCATGTAACTCTTAAGGACGTGTTGTAGACTTGTTGAATAGATTCATTTTTCTTGTTTTGTTTGTTTTTGATGAAATTGTGCTTTTCTCGTCGAGAAAAGGCGTTTAACGCGATAAAAAGGTTCAGTGCGTTATGAATACGGGCTAGCTTACCAAAAGTAAAAATGTGAACTAAATAAGGCCGGGAGTCGTTTTTATTGTTTAAAACACGATTTCTCGACCAGAATATGCTTTTTCCAAAAAGCCACGTTCCCATGGCGAGAGACTCGTTTTCTGTGAGAAAATGCATTAAAAGGAGGGATTTCGTCAGAAACACTACAAATACATATTGTACTTGTCTGAAAACGCACAGAACCTTGAAATAGAAGGTTTCTCACCAAAAAACACATTGGTGAAACCCCTATCTTAAGGCTCTGAGTGTTTGCACACATGTACAACAGGCATGTTTAAACTATAACGCTTTTAGTGAAATCGTGTTTCTCTCGAGGAGAAAACGCGTTTAAAGCCATAAAAAGATTTCACTGTGTTTTGGCATTGACCAAGCTACCAACAACCTAAAAAATGATCAGAACTGGAGAAATGACACATTGACATTGGGTGAAATCATGTAGCTCTTAAGGACGTGTTGTAGACTTGTTGAATAGATTCATTTTTCTTGTTTTGTTTGTTTTTGATGAAATTGTGCTTTTCTCGTCGAGAAAAGGCGTTTAACGCGATAAAAAGGTTTAGTGCGTTATGAATACGGGCTAGCTTACCAAAAGTAAAAATGTGAACTAAATAAGGCCGGGAGTCGTTTTTATTGTTTAAAACACGATTTCTCGACCAGAATATGCTTTTTCAAAAAAGCCACGTTCCCATGGCGAGAGACTCGTTTTCTGTGAGAAAATGCACTAAAAGGAGGGATTTCATCAGAAACACTATAAATACATATTGTACTTGTCTGAAAACGCACAGAACCTTGAAATAGAAGGTTTCTCACCAAAAAACACATTGGTGAAACCCCTATCTTAAGGCGCTGAGTGTTTGCACACATGTACAACAGGCATGTTTAAACTATAACGTTTTTAGTGAAATCGTGTTTCTCTCGAGGAGAAAACGCGTTTAAAGCCATAAAAAGATTTCACTGTGTTTTGGCATTGACCAAGCTACCAACAACCTAAAAAATGATCAGAACTGGAGAAATTACACATTGACATTGGGTGAAATCATGTAACTCTTAAGGACGTGTTGTAGACTTGTTGAATAGATTCGTTTTTCTTGTTTTGTTTGTTTTTGATGAAATTGTGCTTTTCTCGTCGAGAAAAGGCGTTTAACGCGATAAAAAGGTTCAGTGCGTTATGAATACGGGCTAGCTTACCAAAAGTAAAAATGTGAACTAAATAAGGCCGGGAGTAGTTTTTATTGTTTAAAACACGATTTCTCGACCAGAATATGCTTTTTCAAAAAAGCCATGTTCCCATGGCGAGAGACTCGTTTTCTGTGAGAAAATGCATTAAAAGGAGGGATTTCATCAGAAACACTATAAATACATATTGTACTTGTCTGAAAACGCACAGAACCTTGAAATAGAAGGTTTCTCACCAAAAAACACATTGGTGAAACCCCTATCTTAAGGCTCTGAGTGTTAGCACACATGTACAACAGGCATGTTTAAACTATAACGTTTTTAGTGAAATCGTGTTTCTCTCGAGGAGAAAACGCGTTTAAAGCCATAAAAAGATTTCACTGTGTTTTGGCATTGACCAAGCTACCAACAACCTAAAAAATGATCAGAACTGGAGAAATGACACATTGACATTGGGTGAAATCATGTAACTCTTAAGGACGTGTTGTAGACTTGTTGAATAGATTCATTTTTCTTGTTTTGTTTGTTTTTGATGAAATTGTGCTTTTCTCGTCGAGAAAAGGCGTTTAACGCGATAAAAAGGTTCAGTGCGTTATGAATACGGGCTAGCTTACCAAAAGTAAAAATGTGAACTAAATAAGGCCGGGAGTCGTTTTTATTGTTTAAAACACGATTTCTCGACCAGAATATGCTTTTTCAAAAAAGCCACGTTCCCATGGCGAGAGACTCGTTTTCTGTGAGAAAATGCATTAAAAGGAGGGATTTCATCAGAAACACTATAAATACATATTGTACTTGTCTGAAAACGCACAGAACCTTGAAATAGAAGGTTTCTCACCAAAAAACACATTGGTGAAACCCCTATCTTAAGGCGCTGAGTGTTTGCACACATGTACAACAGGCATGTTTAAACTATAACGTTTTTAGTGAAATCGTGTTTCTCTCGAGGAGAAAACGCGTTTAAAGCCATAAAAAGATTTCACTGTGTTTTGGCATTGACCAAGCTACCAACAACCTAAAAAATGATCAGAACTGGAGAAATTACACATTGACATTGGGTGAAATCATGTAACTCTTAAGGACGTGTTGTAGACTTGTTGAATAGATTCATTTTTCTTGTTTTGTTTGTTTTTGATGAAATTGTGCTTTTCTCGTCGAGAAAAGGCGTTTAACGCGATAAAAAGGTTCAGTGCGTTATGAATACGGGCTAGCTTACCAAAAGTAAAAATGTGAACTAAATAAGGCCGGGAGTCGTTTTTATTGTTTAAAACACGATTTCTCGACCAGAATATGCTTTTTCCAAAAAGCCACGTTCCCATGGCGAGAGACTCGTTTTCTGTGAGAAAATGCATTAAAAGGAGGGATTTCGTCAGAAACACTACAAATACATATTGTACTTGTCTGAAAACGCACAGAACCTTGAAATAGAAGGTTTCTCACCAAAAAACACATTGGTGAAACCCCTATCTTAAGGCTCTGAGTGTTTGCACACATGTACAACAGGCATGTTTAAACTATAACGCTTTTAGTGAAATCGTGTTTCTCTCGAGGAGAAAACGCGTTTAAAGCCATAAAAAGATTTCACTGTGTTTTGGCATTGACCAAGCTACCAACAACCTAAAAAATGATCAGAACTGGAGAAATGACACATTGACATTGGGTGAAATCATGTAGCTCTTAAGGACGTGTTGTAGACTTGTTGAATAGATTCATTTTTCTTGTTTTGTTTGTTTTTGATGAAATTGTGCTTTTCTCGTCGAGAAAAGGCGTTTAACGCGATAAAAAGGTTTAGTGCGTTATGAATACGGGCTAGCTTACCAAAAGTAAAAATGTGAACTAAATAAGGCCGGGAGTCGTTTTTATTGTTTAAAACACGATTTCTCGACCAGAATATGCTTTTTCAAAAAAGCCACGTTCCCATGGCGAGAGACTCGTTTTCTGTGAGAAAATGCACTAAAAGGAGGGATTTCATCAGAAACACTATAAATACATATTGTACTTGTCTGAAAACGCACAGAACCTTGAAATAGAAGGTTTCTCACCAAAAAACACATTGGTGAAACCCCTATCTTAAGGCGCTGAGTGTTTGCACACATGTACAACAGGCATGTTTAAACTATAACGTTTTTAGTGAAATCGTGTTTCTCTCGAGGAGAAAACGCGTTTAAAGCCATAAAAAGATTTCACTGTGTTTTGGCATTGACCAAGCTACCAACAACCTAAAAAATGATCAGAACTGGAGAAATTACACATTGACATTGGGTGAAATCATGTAACTCTTAAGGACGTGTTGTAGACTTGTTGAATAGATTCGTTTTTCTTGTTTTGTTTGTTTTTGATGAAATTGTGCTTTTCTCGTCGAGAAAAGGCGTTTAACGCGATAAAAAGGTTCAGTGCGTTATGAATACGGGCTAGCTTACCAAAAGTAAAAATGTGAACTAAATAAGGCCGGGAGTAGTTTTTATTGTTTAAAACACGATTTCTCGACCAGAATATGCTTTTTCAAAAAAGCCATGTTCCCATGGCGAGAGACTCGTTTTCTGTGAGAAAATGCATTAAAAGGAGGGATTTCATCAGAAACACTATAAATACATATTGTACTTGTCTGAAAACGCACAGAACCTTGAAATAGAAGGTTTCTCACCAAAAAACACATTGGTGAAACCCCTATCTTAAGGCTCTGAGTGTTAGCACACATGTACAACAGGCATGTTTAAACTATAACGTTTTTAGTGAAATCGTGTTTCTCTCGAGGAGAAAACGCGTTTAAAGCCATAAAAAGATTTCACTGTGTTTTGGCATTGACCAAGCTACCAACAACCTAAAAAATGATCAGAACTGGAGAAATGACACATTGACATTGGGTGAAATCATGTAACTCTTAAGGACGTGTTGTAGACTTGTTGAATAGATTCATTTTTCTTGTTTTGTTTGTTTTTGATGAAATTGTGCTTTTCTCGTCGAGAAAAGGCGTTTAACGCGATAAAAAGGTTCAGTGCGTTATGAATACGGGCTAGCTTACCAAAAGTAAAAATGTGAACTAAATAAGGCCGGGAGTCGTTTTTATTGTTTAAAACACGATTTCTCGACCAGAATATGCTTTTTCAAAAAAGCCATGTTCCCATGGCGAGAGACTCGTTTTCTGTGAGAAAATGCATTAAAAGGAGGGATTTCATCAGAAACACTATAAATACATATTGTACTTGTCTGAAAACGCACAGAACCTTGAAATAGAAGGTTTCTCACCAAAAAACACATTGGTGAAACCCCTATCTTAAGGCGCTGAGTGTTTGCACACATGTACAACAGGCATGTTTAAACTATAACGTTTTTAGTGAAATCGTGTTTCTCTCGAGGAGAAAACGCGTTTAAAGCCATAAAAAGATTTCACTGTGTTTTGGCATTGACCAAGCTACCAACAACCTAAAAAATGATCAGAACTGGAGAAATTACACATTGACATTGGGTGAAATCATGTAACTGTTAAGGACGTGTTGTAGACTTGTTGAATAGATTCATTTTTCTTGTTTTGTTTGTTTTTGATGAAATTGTGCTTTTCTCGTCGAGAAAAGGCGTTTAACGCGATAAAAAGGTTCAGTGCGTTATGAATACGGGCTAGCTTACCAAAAGTAAAAATGTGAACTAAATAAGGCCGGGAGTCGTTTTTATTGTTTAAAACACGATTTCTCGACCAGAATATGCTTTTTCCAAAAAGCCACGTTCCCATGGCGAGAGACTCGTTTTCTGTGAGAAAATGCATTAAAAGGAGGGATTTCGTCAGAAACACTACAAATACATATTGTACTTGTCTGAAAACGCACAGAACCTTGAAATAGAAGGTTTCTCACCAAAAAACACATTGGTGAAACCCCTATCTTAAGGCGCTGAGTGTTTGCACACATGTACAACAGGCATGTTTAAACTATAACGTTTTTAGTGAAATCGTGTTTCTCTCGAGGAGAAAACGCGTTTAAAGCCATAAAAAGATTTCACTGTGTTTTGGCATTGACCAAGCTACCAACAACCTAAAAAATGATCAGAACTGGAGAAATGACACATTGACATTGGGTGAAATCATGTAACTCTTAAGGACGTGTTGTAGACTTGTTGAATAGATTCATTTTTCTTGTTTTGTTTGTTTTTGATGAAATTGTGCTTTTCTCGTCGAGAAAAGGCGTTTAACGCGATAAAAAGGTTCAGTGCGTTATGAATACGGGCTAGCTTACCAAAAGTAAAAATGTGAACTAAATAAGGCCGGGAGTCGTTTTTATTGTTTAAAACACGATTTCTCGACCAGAATATGCTTTTTCAAAAAAGCCATGTTCCCATGGCGAGAGACTCGTTTTCTGTGAGAAAATGCATTAAAAGGAGGGATTTCATCAGAAACACTATAAATACATATTGTACTTGTCTGAAAACGCACAGAACCTTGAAATAGAAGGTTTCTCACCAAAAAACACATTGGTGAAACCCCTATCTTAAGGCTCTGAGTGTTAGCACACATGTACAACAGGCATGTTTAAACTATAACGTTTTTAGTGAAATCGTGTTTCTTCTGGAGGAGAAAATGCGTTTAAAGCCATAAAAAGATTTCACTGTTTTTTGGCATTGACCAAGCTACCAACAACCTAAAAAATGATCAGAACTGGAGAAATGACACATTGACATAGGGTGAAATCATGTAACTCTTAAGGACGTGTTGTAGACTTGTTGAATATATTCATTTTTCTTGTTTTGTTTGTTTTTGATGAAATTGTGCTTTTCTCGTCGAGAAAAGGCGTTTAACGCGATAAAAAGGTTCAGTGCGTTATGAATACGGGCTAGCTTACCAAAAGTAAAAATGTGAACTAAATAAGGCCGGGAGTCGTTTTTATTGTTTAAAACACGATTTCTCGACCAGAATATGCTTTTTCAAAAAAGCCATGTTCCCATGGCGAGAGACTCGTTTTCTGTGAGAAAATGCATTAAAAGGAGGGATTTCATCAGAAACACTATAAATACATATTGTACTTGTCTGAAAACGCACAGAACCTTGAAATAGAAGGTTTCTCACCAAAAAACACATTGGTGAAACCCCTATCTTAAGGCTCTGAGTGTTAGCACACATGTACAACAGGCATGTTTAAACTATAACGTTTTTAGTGAAATCGTGTTTCTCTCGAGGAGAAAACGCGTTTAAAGCCATAAAAAGATTTCACTGTGTTTTGGCATTGACCAAGCTACCAACAACCTAAAAAATGATCAGAACTGGAGAAATGACACATTGACATTGGGTGAAATCATGCAACTCTTAAGGACGTGTTGTAGACTTGTTGAATAGATTCATTTTTCTTGTTTTGTTTGTTTTTGATGAAATTGTGCTTTTCTCGTCGAGAAAAGGCGTTTAACGCGATAAAAAGGTTCAGTGCGTTATGAATACGGGCTAGCTTACCAAAAGTAAAAATGTGAACTAAATAAGGCCGGGAGTCGTTTTTATTGTTTAAAACACGATTTCTCGACCAGAATATGCTTTTTCAAAAAAGCCACGTTCCCATGGCGAGAGACTCGTTTTCTGTGAGAAAATGCACTAAAAGGAGGGATTTCATCAGAAACACTATAAATACATATTGTACTTGTCTGAAAACGCACAGAACCTTGAAATAGAAGGTTTCTCACCAAAAAACACATTGGTGAAACCCCTATCTTAAGGCGCTGAGTGTTTGCACACATGTACAACAGGCATGTTTAAACTATAACGTTTTTAGTGAAATCGTGTTTCTCTCGAGGAGAAAACGCGTTTAAAGCCATAAAAAGATTTCACTGTGTTTTGGCATTGACCAAGCTACCAACAACCTAAAAAATGATCAGAACTGGAGAAATGACACATTGACATTGGGTGAAATCATGTAACTCTTAAGGACGTGTTGTAGACTTGTTGAATAGATTCATTTTTCTTGTTTTGTTTGTTTTTGATGAAATTGTGCTTTTCTCGTCGAGAAAAGGCGTTTAACGCGATAAAAAGGTTCAGTGCGTTATGAATACGGGCTAGCTTACCAAAAGTAAAAATGTGAACTAAATAAGGCCGGGAGTCGTTTTTATTGTTTAAAACACGATTTCTCGACCAGAATATGCTTTTTCAAAAAAGCCACGTTCCCATGGCGAGAGACTCGTTTTCTGTGAGAAAATGCACTAAAAGGAGGGATTTCATCAGAAACACTATAAATACATATTGTACTTGTCTGAAAACGCACAGAACCTTGAAATAGAAGGTTTCTCACCAAAAAACACATTGGTGAAACCCCTATCTTAAGGCGCTGAGTGTTTGCACACATGTACAACAGGCATGTTTAAACTATAACGTTCTTAGTGAAATCGTGTTTCTCTCGAGGAGAAAACGCGTTTAAAGCCATAAAAAGATTTCACTGTGTTTTGGCATTGACCAAGCTACCAACAACCTAAAAAATGATCAGAACTGGAGAAATGACACATTGAGATTGGGTGAAATCATGTAACTCTTAAGGACGTGTTGTAGACTTGTTGAATATATTCATTTTTCTTGTTTTGTTTGTTTTTGATGAAATTGTGCTTTTCTCGTCGAGAAAAGGCGTTTAACGCGATAAAAAGGTTCAGTGCGTTATGAATACGGGCTAGCTTACCAAAAGTAAAAATGTGAACTAAATAAGGCCGGGAGTCGTTTTTATTGTTTAAAACACGATTTCTCGACCAGAATATGCTTTTTCAAAAAAGCCATGTTCCCATGGCGAGAGACTCGTTTTCTGTGAGAAAATGCATTAAAAGGAGGGATTTCGTCAGAAACACTATAAATACATATTGTACTTGTCTGAAAACGCACAGAACCTTGAAATAGAAGGTTTCTCACCAAAAAACACATTGGTGAGACCCCTATCTTAAGGCTCTGAGTGTTTGCACACATGTACAACAGGCATGTTTAAACTATAACGTTTTTAGTGAAATCGTGTTTCTCTCGAGGAGAAAACGCGTTTAAAGCCATAAAAAGATTTCACTGTGTTTTGGCATTGACCAAGCTACCAACAACCAAAAAAATGATCAGAACTGGAGAAATGACACATTGACATTGGGTGAAATCATGTAACTCTTAAGGACGTGTTATAGACTTGTTGAATAGATTCATTTTTCTTGTTTTGTTTGTTTTTGATGAAATTGTGCTTTTCTCGTTGAGAAAAGGCGTTTAATGCGATAAAAAGGTTTAGTGCGTTATGAATACGGGCTAGCTTACCAAAAGTAAAAATGTGAACTAAATAAGGCCGGATGTCGTTTTTATTGTTTAAAACACGATTTCTCGACCAGAATATGCTTTTTCAAAAAAGCCATGTTCCCATGGCGAGAGACTCGTTTTCTGTGAGAAAATGCATTAAAAGGAGGGATTTCATCAGAAACACTATAAATACATATTGTACTTGTCTGAAAACGCACAGAACCTTGAAATAGAAGGTTTCTCACCAAAAAACACATTGGTGAAACCTCTATCTTAAGGCTCTGAGTGTTTGCACACATGTACAACAGGCATGTTTAAACTATAACGTTTTTAGTGAAATCGTGTTTCTCTCGAGGAGAAAACGCGTTTAAAGCCATAAAAAGATTTCACTGTGTTTTGGCATTGACCAAGCTACCAACAACCTAAAAAATGATCAGAACTGGAGAAATTACACATTGACATTGGGTGAAATCATGTAACTCTTAAGGACGTGTTGTAGACTTGTTGAATAGATTCATTTTTCTTGTTTTGTTTGTTTTTGATGAAATTGTGCTTTTCTCGTCGAGAAAAGGCGTTTAACGCGATAAAAAGGTTCAGTGCGTTATGAATACGGGCTAGCTTACCAAAAGTAAAAATGTGAACTAAATAAGGCCGGGAGTCGTTTTTATTGTTTAAAACACGATTTCTCGACCAGAATATGCTTTTTCCAAAAAGCCACGTTCCCATGGCGAGAGACTCGTTTTCTGTGAGAAAATGCATTAAAAGGAGGGATTTCGTCAGAAACACTACAAATACATATTGTACTTGTCTGAAAACGCACAGAACCTTGAAATAGAAGGTTTCTCACCAAAAAACACATTGGTGAAACCCCTATCTTAAGGCTCTGAGTGTTTGCACACATGTACAACAGGTATGTTCAAACTATAACGCTTTTAGTGAAATCGTGTTTCTCTCGAGGAGAAAACGCGTTTAAAGCCATAAAAAGATTTCACTGTGTTTTGGCATTGACCAAGCTACCAACAACCTAAAAAATGATCAGAACTGGAGAAATGACACATTGACATTGGGTGAAATCATGTAGCTCTTAAGGACGTGTTGTAGACTTGTTGAATAGATTCATTTTTCTTGTTTTGTTTGTTTTTGATGAAATTGTGCTTTTCTCGTCGAGAAAAGGCGTTTAACGCGATAAAAAGGTTTAGTGCGTTATGAATACGGGCTAGCTTACCAAAAGTAAAAATGTGAACTAAATAAGGCCGGGAGTCGTTTTTATTGTTTAAAACACGATTTCTCGACCAGAATATGCTTTTTCAAAAAAGCCACGTTCCCATGGCGAGAGACTCGTTTTCTGTGAGAAAATGCACTAAAAGGAGGGATTTCATCAGAAACACTATAAATACATATTGTACTTGTCTGAAAACGCACAGAACCTTGAAATAGAAGGTTTCTCACCAAAAAACACATTGGTGAAACCCCTATCTTAAGGCTCTGAGTGTTTGCACACATGTACAACAGGCATGTTTAAACTATAACGTTTTTAGTGAAATCGTGTTTCTCTCGAGGAGAAAACGCGTTTAAAGCCATAAAAAGATTTCACTGTGTTTTGGCATTGACCAAGCTACCAACAACCTAAAAAATGATCAGAACTGGAGAAATGACACATTGACATTGGGTGAAATCATGTAGCTCTTAAGGACGTGTTGTAGACTTGTTGAATAGATTCATTTTTCTTGTTTTGTTTGTTTTTGATGAAATTGTGCTTTTCTCGTCGAGAAAAGGCGTTTAACGCGATAAAAAGGTTTAGTGCGTTATGAATACGGGCTAGCTTACCAAAAGTAAAAATGTGAACTAAATAAGGCCGGGAGTCGTTTTTATTGTTTAAAACACGATTTCTCGACCAGAATATGCTTTTTCAAAAAAGCCACGTTCCCATGGCGAGAGACTCGTTTTCTGTGAGAAAATGCACTAAAAGGAGGGATTTCATCAGAAACACTATAAATACATATTTTACTTGTCTGAAAACGCACAGAACCTTGAAATAGAAGGTTTCTCACCAAAAAACACATTGGTGAAACCCCTATCTTAAGGCGCTGAGTGTTTGCACACATGTACAACAGGCATGTTTAAACTATAACGTTTTTAGTGAAATCGTGTTTCTCTCGAGGAGAAAACGCGTTTAAAGCCATAAAAAGATTTCACTGTGTTTTGGCATTGACCAAGCTACCAACAACCTAAAAAATGATCAGAACTGGAGAAATTACACATTGACATTGGGTGAAATCATGTAACTCTTAAGGACGTGTTGTAGACTTGTTGAATAGATTCATTTTTCTTGTTTTGTTTGTTTTTGATGAAATTGTGCTTTTCTCGTCGAGAAAAGGCGTTTAACGCGATAAAAAGGTTCAGTGCGTTATGAATACGGGCTAGCTTACCAAAAGTAAAAATGTGAACTAAATAAGGCCGGGAGTCGTTTTTATTGTTTAAAACACGATTTCTCGATCAGAATATGCTTTTTCCAAAAAGCCACGTTCCCATGGCGAGAGACTCGTTTTCTGTGAGAAAATGCATTAAAAGGAGGGATTTCGTCAGAAACACTACAAATACATATTGTACTTGTCTGAAAACGCACAGAACCTTGAAATAGAAGGTTTCTCACCAAAAAACACATTGGTGAAACCCCTATCTTAAGGCTCTGAGTGTTTGCACACATGTACAACAGGCATGTTTAAACTATAACGCTTTTAGTGAAATCGTGTTTCTCTCGAGGAGAAAACGCGTTTAAAGCCATAAAAAGATTTCACTGTGTTTTGGCATTGACCAAGCTACCAACAACCTAAAAAATGATCAGAACTGGAGAAATGACACATTGACATTGGGTGAAATCATGTAGCTCTTAAGGACGTGTTGTAGACTTGTTGAATAGATTCATTTTTCTTGTTTTGTTTGTTTTTGATGAAATTGTGCTTTTCTCGTCGAGAAAAGGCGTTTAACGCGATAAAAAGGTTTAGTGCGTTATGAATACGGGCTAGCTTACCAAAAGTAAAAATGTGAACTAAATAAGGCCGGGAGTCGTTTTTATTGTTTAAAACACGATTTCTCGACCAGAATATGCTTTTTCAAAAAAGCCACGTTCCCATGGCGAGAGACTCGTTTTCTGTGAGAAAAATGCACTAAAAGGAGGGATTTCATCAGAAACACTATAAATACATATTGTACTTGTCTGAAAACGCACAGAACCTTGAAATAGAAGGTTTCTCACCAAAAAACACATTGGTGAAACCCCTATCTTAAGGCGCTGAGTGTTTGCACACATGTACAACAGGCATGTTTAAACTATAACGTTTTTAGTGAAATCGTGTTTCTCTCGAGGAGAAAACGCGTTTAAAGCCATAAAAAGATTCCACTGTGTTTTGGCATTGACCAAGCTACCAACAACCTAAAAAATGATCAGAACTGGAGAAATTACACATTGACATTGGGTGAAATCATGTAACTCTTAAGGACGTGTTGTAGACTTGTTGAATAGATTCGTTTTTCTTGTTTTGTTTGTTTTTGATGAAATTGTGCTTTTCTCGTCGAGAAAAGGCGTTTAACGCGATAAAAAGGTTCAGTGCGTTATGAATACGGGCTAGCTTACCAAAAGTAAAAATGTGAACTAAATAAGGCCGGGAGTAGTTTTTATTGTTTAAAACACGATTTCTCGACCAGAATATGCTTTTTCAAAAAAGCCATGTTCCCATGGCGAGAGACTCGTTTTCTGTGAGAAAATGCATTAAAAGGAGGGATTTCATCAGAAACACTATAAATACATATTGTACTTGTCTGAAAACGCACAGAACCTTGAAATAGAAGGTTTCTCACCAAAAAACACATTGGTGAAACCCCTATCTTAAGGCTCTGAGTGTTAGCACACATGTACAACAGGCATGTTTAAACTATAACGTTTTTAGTGAAATCGTGTTTCTCTCGAGGAGAAAACGCGTTTAAAGCCATAAAAAGATTTCACTGTGTTTTGGCATTGACCAAGCTACCAACAACCTAAAAAATGATCAGAACTGGAGAAATGACACATTGACATTGGGTGAAATCATGTAACTCTTAAGGACGTGTTGTAGACTTGTTGAATAGATTCATTTTTCTTGTTTTGTTTGTTTTTGATGAAATTGTGCTTTTCTCGTCGAGAAAAGGCGTTTAACGCGATAAAAAGGTTCAGTGCGTTATGAATACGGGCTAGCTTACCAAAAGTAAAAATGTGAACTAAATAAGGCCGGGAGTCGTTTTTATTGTTTAAAACACGATTTCTCGACCAGAATATGCTTTTTCAAAAAAGCCATGTTCCCATGGCGAGAAACTCGTTTTCTGTGAGAAAATGCATTAAAAGGAGGGATTTCATCAGAAACACTATAAATACATATTGTACTTGTCTGAAAACGCACAGAACCTTGAAATAGAAGGTTTCTCACCAAAAAACACATTGGTGAAACCCCTATCTTAAGGCGCTGAGTGTTTGCACACATGTACAACAGGCATGTTTAAACTATAACGTTTTTAGTGAAATCGTGTTTCTCTCGAGGAGAAAACGCGTTTAAAGCCATAAAAAGATTTCACTGTGTTTTGGCATTGACCAAGCTACCAACAACCTAAAAAATGATCAGAACTGGAGAAATGACACATTGACATTGGGTGAAATCATGTAACTCTTAAGGACGTGTTGTAGACTTGTTGAATAGATTCATTTTTCTTGTTTTGTTTGTTTTTGATGAAATTGTGCTTTTCTCGTCGAGAAAAGGCGTTTAACGCGATAAAAAGGTTCAGTGCGTTATGAATACGGGCTAGCTTACCAAAAGTAAAAATGTGAACTAAATAAGGCCGGGAGTCGTTTTTATTGTTTAAAACACGATTTCTCGACCAGAATATGCTTTTTCCAAAAAGCCACGTTCCCATGGCGAGAGACTCGTTTTCTGTGAGAAAATGCATTAAAAGGAGGGATTTCGTCAGAAACACTACAAATACATATTGTACTTGTCTGAAAACGCACAGAACCTTGAAATAGAAGGTTTCTCACCAAAAAACACATTGGTGAAACCCCTATCTTAAGGCTCTGAGTGTTTGCACACATGTACAACAGGCATGTTCAAACTATAACGCTTTTAGTGAAATCGTGTTTCTCTCGAGGAGAAAACGCGTTTAAAGCCATAAAAAGATTTCACTGTGTTTTGGCATTGACCAAGCTACCAACAACCTAAAAAATGATCAGAACTGGAGAAATGACACATTGACATTGGGTGAAATCATGTAGCTCTTAAGGACGTGTTGTAGACTTGTTGAATAGATTCATTTTTCTTGTTTTGTTTGTTTTTGATGAAATTGTGCTTTTCTCGTCGAGAAAAGGCGTTTAACGCGATAAAAAGGTTTAGTGCGTTATGAATACGGGCTAGCTTACCAAAAGTAAAAATGTGAACTAAATAAGGCCGGGAGTCGTTTTTATTGTTTAAAACACGATTTCTCGACCAGAATATGCTTTTTCAAAAAAGCCACGTTCCCATGGCGAGAGACTCGTTTTCTGTGAGAAAATGCACTAAAAGGAGGGATTTCATCAGAAACACTATAAATACATATTGTACTTGTCTGAAAACGCACAGAACCTTGAAATAGAAGGTTTCTCACCAAAAAACACATTGGTGAAACCCCTATCTTAAGGCTCTGAGTGTTTGCACACATGTACAACAGGCATGTTTAAACTATAACGTTTTTAGTGAAATCGTGTTTCTCTCGAGGAGAAAACGCGTTTAAAGCCATAAAAAGATTTCACTGTGTTTTGGCATTGACCAAGCTACCAACAACCTAAAAAATGATCAGAACTGGAGAAATGACACATTGACATTGGGTGAAATCATTTAGCTCTTAAGGACGTGTTGTAGACTTGTTGAATAGATTCATTTTTCTTGTTTTGTTTGTTTTTGATGAAATTGTGCTTTTCTCGTCGAGAAAAGGCGTTTAACGCGATAAAAAGGTTTAGTGCGTTATGAATACGGGCTAGCTTACCAAAAGTAAAAATGTGAACTAAATAAGGCCGGGAGTCGTTTTTATTGTTTAAAACACGATTTCTCGACCAGAATATGCTTTTTCAAAAAAGCCACGTTCCCATGGCGAGAGACTCGTTTTCTGTGAGAAAATGCACTAAAAGGAGGGATTTCATCAGAAACACTATAAATACATATTTTACTTGTCTGAAAACGCACAGAACCTTGAAATAGAAGGTTTCTCACCAAAAAACACATTGGTGAAACCCCTATCTTAAGGCGCTGAGTGTTTGCACACATGTACAACAGGCATGTTTAAACTATAACGTTTTTAGTGAAATCGTGTTTCTCTCGAGGAGAAAACGCGTTTAAAGCCATAAAAAGATTTCACTGTGTTTTGGCATTGACCAAGCTACCAACAACCTAAAAAATGATCAGAACTGGAGAAATTACACATTGACATTGGGTGAAATCATGTAACTCTTAAGGACGTGTTGTAGACTTGTTGAATAGATTCATTTTTCTTGTTTTGTTTGTTTTTGATGAAATTGTGCTTTTCTCGTCGAGAAAAGGCGTTTAACGCGATAAAAAGGTTCAGTGCGTTATGAATACGGGCTAGCTTACCAAAAGTAAAAATGTGAACTAAATAAGGCCGGGAGTCGTTTTTATTGTTTAAAACACGATTTCTCGACCAGAATATGCTTTTTCCAAAAAGCCACGTTCCCATGGCGAGAGACTCGTTTTCTGTGAGAAAATGCATTAAAAGGAGGGATTTCGTCAGAAACACTACAAATACATATTGTACTTGTCTGAAAACGCACAGAACCTTGAAATAGAAGGTTTCTCACCAAAAAACACATTGGTGAAACCCCTATCTTAAGGCTCTGAGTGTTTGCACACATGTACAACAGGCATGTTTAAACTATAACGCTTTTAGTGAAATCGTGTTTCTCTCGAGGAGAAAACGCGTTTAAAGCCATAAAAAGATTTCACTGTGTTTTGGCATTGACCAAGCTACCAACAACCTAAAAAATGATCAGAACTGGAGAAATGACACATTGACATTGGGTGAAATCATGTAGCTCTTAAGGACGTGTTGTAGACTTGTTGAATAGATTCATTTTTCTTGTTTTGTTTGTTTTTGATGAAATTGTGCTTTTCTCGTCGAGAAAAGGCGTTTAACGCGATAAAAAGGTTTAGTGCGTTATGAATACGGGCTAGCTTACCAAAAGTAAAAATGTGAACTAAATAAGGCCGGGAGTCGTTTTTATTGTTTAAAACACGATTTCTCGACCAGAATATGCTTTTTCAAAAAAGCCACGTTCCCATGGCGAGAGACTCGTTTTCTGTGAGAAAATG